>NW_027532420.1:3314474-3394080 GCF_008692635.1 Crocuta crocuta | reverse complement strand
TGTCCCCCAGGGGGGCACAGAGTCCCGGCCGACGTCCTGGGGACACACCCAGGTCGCCACGGGTACGTGGGACCGAGTCTCTTCCGAGGTTTCCATGGTGGGAGCGGCCGTTTGATGACCACATTTTGAGAGTCGAATTCTAGCCTCATGGGCCCAGTTGTTCCCGGAGGCCGCCCCTGGGCCTCTTCCTTCCCAAGAGCCAGGGATGCGGCCTCTCCAGCCTTCCGAGGGCCCCCAGGCGGTGCTCCCAGGACGGGGAGTGTGCTCGGGCCTTCCCGGTAGCTTCGGAGGGTCCCTGTCCACGTGCCCTGCAGCCGAGTCCCCGCGTGAGCTTCGTGCGCCGCTGACTCCTGGGACGCCGTCCGGGAGGGTCTGCTACTCCTCCCTTCGTTCCGGAGGGAGCTGGGCCCTCACACCCCGCCCTGCTGAGCCCAGGCCCGGCCAGCACTTCCCCAGCAGGGTGCTGGTTCCCGCGGTGCCATCCGTCTCATACTGCCAAGACCTAGGGTTCAAGTCCACACCCTCCATCTGCATGCACGGTTTGCTGCTTACGCTTCCCTGGTAGCCTGGGCAACAGCCTCGCGTGGTCACCCTGGCCCGACCCATACTTGGTTGGGGTTACACCATTACCGTTAACCTTGGCCTTGGTCGTTTTTCAGGGAGCTTTGGGAAAATCCATTTTTTTTTTTTTGAAAGACCAACCTAAAAGGATCAACCTTTGATTAATGTATATCTCTGATTTAAAGAAAAAAGATTTTCATTAAAACATGATCAGTAGTTTTACTATGAAGTGAAGAATATATGACACCTCTTAATTTGTAACGTCTTTAATATTATGACTTGATTATAATTTAACATGCATAATTATAAAATTCATAATTTAACCTGCAAAAGTATTTGTCATGTGTATGAAAGGTAGACCAGAAAGGTCAGAAATTATGACTATGAGTGACAATAAAGCATGATTAAAATTATAGTGTCAACACGTAAACAGTTACAACTTCCAGAATGGAAAACTATTCGTGGAGTTTCACAGTTGTTTTGTTTTAATACAAATAATATATCTACATGGTAAAAGAGAAAAATTAAATAATGCAAAAACAAATTATATAGATTATAATGGACTCCTACCATAATTGCCAAATGATAGTGTGTTCTCTAGAAGTCACCACTCCTTAAAATATTTGGTTTTGTTTAACTTGATTATTACCCCCATCATGCTAATGCAAGCAATTAAAATGTAATATACCAGTTTGAGATTACATATCGTGCTATCAATTCTTCAAGGTAATAAACATGGGGATACAGCCTCCTGGAGGCAGACTTAGGTCTTGACAAAAATACCTGAATGCTGTGTGCCTGCATTCTCTAATTTTTAAGTAGAATGATATTAATATATAATAACTTTGTTGCTACGCTTCATAAAAATGCATAAAATGTTCAGAACTGGGTATATTTAGAAGTCAGTATCATCGCTGTGTAAATATAATGACATAATTAAGTACAGGAATGGACTCCAGAACACATGTGTCTTTTTTCTTTTTAAACCACTTGAAGGAGCATGTCCAAACTATCAAGTTCAATTCTTTCTCTTTCTTACACTTTATCAACTGCTCAAAACTGTTATCATAAGTTAGATTGCTTTATAATCATATTAAAACTATTGGTATGGTATTTTGGTTTTCTTGGAGTCTATGTTAGGGTATAGAAAAGTCATATGAAAATATTGCAGATTCTATATCCTACATTCTGTTGATTGAGAATCAATTTTCTTGACCAAAGAGACATCTTTCTATTCTAACTTCTCAAGTATATAGATGTAATCAGATTAATTGTGTTAACAAGACGTTCTTCATGGAACTTTCTTTGTCTTCCTTTTATTTGAATCTTGTTAATCTTGTTTTACGTTTCCTAGAGTACTTTCTTATGTTAGTTTGGGTACTGGAGTTGGCTGAGTCAGAATGACTCCAAATGATTGATCCATTTTTTTAAAAAAGACAGTTTCTTTCTCAAGTAAGTGTGAAGTAAAGCAACTTCAAAATTGTCAGACTTAGGTTTCATTTCTCCATCATTCTCAGCACATGGCTTTGTTCTCATGGTCCAATATGTTCATTTCTGTTTCCTCCATGATACTGTTATGTATGCATGACAGGTGAAGTGATGGGGAAGGCAGGGATATAGAGGAAGAACTTCTTTCCCTTAAGGAAAAAACCCTGACAAGTTTTAAATTTACATTACAATAGCACAGAACTTTCCCTAGCTGCTAGAGAGATTGGGGAAAGTTTTCTTTAGCTGGTGACCATTGTTCAACTGAATAGTCTTACATTGTAAAAGAAGATATTAGAGGCCAATGTCTAGCTAGCTGTCTCTGCCACAGTTTCTGCTTTTGAAAAGCCAAAAATACCTGCATATCTTTCTTTTCACATACAGAATTCACAAAGTTTTCTCACATAATATCACGTACCTCTGGATTTCTAACTAATGTGTAGTCTTCTCTTTCAGGGCTAATTATAGTTCCATGTGGTCTCACCATATATAAACTAAACTTAAAAACAGAAAAGAACAAAAGTGGTTATTTACACACACAACACCAGCTCCTCCCTGCCACACACCAAATGTATCTTGGTCTGGTTGAAAATAAGCAATTGCAATACAAGGTATAGTTTGTAAAAGGGAAAAAAGAAACAAAATAAAACACTGAAACAACTCCTCTATACTTGTTACCATATTTAGCTTGGTCAGAGTCATTACACATTTTGAAGTAGGTGAATAGGTCAATCCTCTGGTAGCTCTGTACTGCATTCTAGAAGTCCCTTTATCCTTCACTGTTGAATTGGTTGTGCTAAGTGGGGCCCTTCCTTTCCAATTACCTCTGTACCCATGGGGAGGTCTGCAGAGCATTTGCAGCTGTTACCTGGAGGAGTTTGTGATAGAACAGTCACAGGCTTCTGCAGACTCGTGTGGTCTCTTCACCATTTTTACCCAAAAAAAAAAAAAAAAAATTCCAATCATATTGCTTTTCATCAATTTCCTGTGCAAATGAACCAGGGAAGAGAGCCTATCTGAACATAGAGCTTAAACCTGAACACTCTCACCTTCTCTGTATTGATGTTTCTGGTTTGTCCTTCGAGATCTCTCCCAGGACAGGAAATGGCAATGGGGCCAGTTGAACATTTATCAGCTACCACTGATTTGTTCTTGTTGTAACAAGCTGTTAGTGACAACTTTGACGGTTGTTCAATTTTCATTCCTTTGTAGATCACCTTTTCTTTCAAAACATAGATCTTTTATAATTATGTATTTTTCATTAGAACTTCGAAAACTCAGGTCTGTGTGTTTATGTCTGGGAACTCAGTGTGCCTTTCAGTTAAAAGACCGAGTGATTTATTAGACAGTCATCTAATTAGTTGCCATAGATATTACAACAGTTTTCCTAGTCTATGCCAGTATATCTATATTCCCATAACCAATGCTAGTAAAAATGTTATATTTTATTACGTATATACTAATTTTGATAGGATTGATAGTTTTGATGAGCAAGTTTAAATTTTAAGTGGACGTGTAAATTTAAAATGTGTTCCCAATGCACTTCTTTTTATTTTTTTCAATGTTTATTTCTGAGATAGAGAGAGATGCAGCGTGAGCAAGGAAGGGTCAGAGAGAGAGGGAAACACAGAATCCGAAGCAGTCTCCAGGCTCCAGGCTAGCCATCAGCACAGAGCCCGATGCAGGGCTTGAACCCACGACCTTGAGATCATGATCTGAGCTGAAGTCGGATGCTCAACCGACTGAGCCACACAGGCGCCCCTCCACTTCTTTTTAAAACTTCAAAAATATACACAAATGTGAAGAAAGACTAGAGTTTTACATATGGGAATATTTACCAGGATTATTTCCAACTCCCAAGCTATTTAGAAAGGCAGAAGTATTTTAATAATATAAATACAGCTTTCTTTTCATCTATAATAATTATAACTTTAAGTTATAAATTCTTTTTTTAATTTTTTCCTGTCATTCAAGTATTTCATATAATAATGATAATCATATTTACTATTCTGAAGTTAGATAATGTTACATTCTGAGTAGTTTGAAAAATAGAGCAAAGTTAAAATGATTGACTAAATATATTACAATCTCTCCGATGACCATGACAGTATGAAAAGCAGGATGTGTTTTATATGTAAATAAATGTGGTCTGGACCTATGTTTTTCATTCTCAAATGAGACTAGAATTTTCTGATTGATGGCTTTATGTTAATAAATTTCTGGACTTTGAGAGACTGGGCTGTGGAAAACCACAAAGCAACTGAACAGTGAAGAGCATTTGTGTGCATTGTGAATGAGGTTACATATTTATATTTAAAATGTTATTTGTCACACATTTTTAATGCACTGACCTCATGAAACTTTATTAATCAATATTTAGAATTATTTTTTGTGGGGCTCCTGGGTGGCTTAGTCAGTTAAGCGTCTGACTTTCGCTTAGGTCATGATCTCACGGTTCGTGGGTTCGAGCCCCGCGTCAGGCTCTGTGCTGACTGCCAGCTCAGAGCCTGAGCGTGTTTCAGTCTGTGACTCCCTCTCTCTGACCCTCCCCTGCTCACGCTGTCTCTCTCTCTCTCTCTCCTAGAAATAATAAATAAAAAAAAAATTTAAAAAAAAAAGAATTATTTTTTGTGTATCTCTGTATACACTCACACATATTTATTTATCTACCTGGATATGATTCAATTAAATGAGGAATTCACATCACTTCTTAGCTTATTGTGATAATAAGACCACATTTTTTTCTCTCCTAAGGCCCTAAAGAACAATGTAGAGTAAATAAATAAATACTCAAATTTTATTCTTTTTGTTTTGATATTTGACATAAATCAAATAATTTGCTTCCCTATAGGCCTAGCCATATATGATGAATGAGGCAGATTACTCCAATACTAAAACTTCCATGTGTCTGTTACTCTTTTAGAATTTGAACTTACTTACATCATGACTGATTCATATATTTTTTTGAATAATGTGTTGTAAAATATTCCTATCATTGACTAAACTATACTTGAAGCTATATTTTGGTGAATCTGAGAGCCAAATTTGAGTAAATTTAAGAAAATGAGAAGGTATTTTGCAAATTGGAGAAAATAACTTGTGTGCTAACAAGGCAAAATGGTATCAAGTGAATTTATGTTTTCCATTTTCTTAGTCTGTCAAAAGGCACTACTACTACTACTACACACACACACACACACACACACACAGTTAATATTGCTGAGAAGAGAGCAGTACAAAATGTAAAATCAGTAAAAAATAGTAAGAAACAGGTGCCTGGGTGTCTCAGTCAGTTGAGTGTCTGACTCTTGGTTTCAGCTCAGGTCAAGATCTCGCGTTTTTGTGAGTTTGAGCCCCACATTGGGCTCTGTGCTGATGGTGTGGAGCCTGATTGGGATTCTCTCACTCTCCTCTCTTTGCTCTTCTCCTGCCCGCAGTGCCTCTGTCTCTATCTCTCAAAATAAATAAATAAACTTAAGAAGAAAGAATAAAAAACTCCCAGAGCAAAAAACTTAAGTTGGCGGAGGATTGAGTCTAAAAAATAAATGGAGTGATTGGGTTGACGTAATGATTTTTGCAGATGATTAAGTCAACAATGAGAAAGAGGATCATGAGGTATGGATTCTGATAGGCAGGTTTGTGTGGTGGTGGGATTCTATAGAACATTTTTTTAATGTTGAAATAAAATCAGCTACAGTTAAATCAGGACATTTCCCGAAATTACGGAGAAGGGAGGAAAGTTTGGAGAGAGAAGACAAAAAGGAACAATCTAGGGGAGTGGGAGATGAAGAACCTGGAAAAGTATGATAGTTGAACAGTCTAAAAGTCCTAAAGGTTGGTGCCATCAAATAAGTTGATGCAGCCGATCAGTTGCAAGGATGCATCAATAAAGGTAGACAGTTGTGTTTAATCAAGAAATGGCATTTTTTCCAAGTGAGTTTAGACAGGGGAAACAAATGGGAGAGTCAAATCAAAAAAAGAAATATTTTGATTGACCATGGTGTTTAGGATGGCTGAAGTCAAGAGGACAGCAAATGGTTGAGGAACAATGGAAGTGCAGTAAGATTTGCAGCCCATGTGGTCTCGAGAGATTGTTGGAGCCTAGGTCTTGAAGGAAGCGACCTAAAAAGCTAGCTGGCAAAGGCTAGACAATGGAATGAATAAAATTGAGATGATGAAGGGTATGCAGATATCTGGAGGGACTAGGTCTGTGGTGAATTGCCTATGTAGGGTGAAGAAAAAGGGCATTCAGGGAGAGGGCTCAAGATGTCAGAAATTAGGGTGTTGGATGGATTATCTATATGCATACTAAAATTACAAAAATAAAGACAGAATTTGTCAACCAAATTATGGTAAATTAGAAACTGAAGCTATCCAAAAATAAGGGTTAATAATCCAGGTATTGGGAAATTACATCAATAAATATCGTAAATGGTAATATAGTGACTAGAGTTTTAAGGCCAGACACTTTTAGGGAAGTGCAGAAGAAAACAGTCTTAAGGATGTATTGAATGACAGGAATCGCAGCTTTGCTATTTCCAGATCCAGCTGCTCAAGATCTTTTCAGTGGCATGGAGAGCAGTCACCACTCATGAAGACTTTGCAGAAACATTGACCTCTCTGGCAGAGTACAGGTTTATTGGAACAAGAGAAAAAGGAAATGTTCTGAGAAAATATGGAAGATAAAGTGGATTTTGCAGATGACTGGTCGTTTCAGAAGGCATGGTAGAAAGAGGTTAGGAGTTGGGGAAGGCTTAAAGTGATGAGAATGGAGAAGATTTGATTATCTTGTGGATGAGAATGTATAAGATAACCTAGCAAAATGAGAGCTTAGGCGTCCTGTGATGACCTACTTCCACAAAATGAAAGGGCATGATGAAATTAATTTCATCTTATTTGAGACCTATGATACTGGTACAGCTAAGATGGTTGGAAGGGAGGGAAAGTCAGTTGATGTTCATGGCTTACTCTGTCTTCCCTGTCAGGGAAGCCAAGCAGTGAGCAAAGTAAATTATGGGCAGAGGAAAAAGCAGGTGCAGAGGCTGTGAAAAAAGTCAACAGCCCTTGACATGTTCAGAACAAAACAAAAAGGCGAGATAGGATGAACAGAATTGAGATTAGGTTAGAAATGTAGCTGAAGGTCAAATTATGTAGAAACCAAAACAAGCAAGCTTTAAAAGACTTGAATTTGATTAGAGTGAAATGAGCCTTTAGAAGGTTTTGGGCAGAGCCAATTCTATTGGACTTAGATTTAGAATGGCTCATTTAGGATTTCTGTAGAGATTGGTTAGATAAATATCCAGGCAAACAAAGATGGTAGCTGAGAAAAGGGGCAGATGATGGAGGTATTGAGAATGGACAGGATATTGCATATGTTTTGAAAGAAGAGCCAAATAGATTTGTTTTTGGAATGGATATACATTTGAAGGACAGAGAAGAGTCAGAGATAATTTAAGATCCTTGTTTCAGCCACTGGCCATTGCGTTTTCATTTACTGAGATGTAGAGGGCTGATGGATATTTTTTGTCCACGTGGGGGCAGAGTTAAGAATTGTATTTTCAACATACTGTGTTTGAAATGTCTGTCAGACATGCAAACAGAGATGTTAAATGAGAAGTTGGTTGTATGAGTCTGGAGCTCATGGATGAAGTCACTGTTGGGGATTTAAGTTACATAATATTTTATGCTTTTGTTTACATATTTTATCTAAAATGTCATAGTCACACTACTTGGTATTATTTAGTTAGCATTTTTAACTTTTCTCTGTATGTTTTAAAAATATGAATAACTCTTTCCTCTTTCACTGTTCTCACCCTGCCTTTTGCTTCATAACTTCTAAAAGTTATCATTTTACTTCTATACCTATTAATAATTCATAATTTTATCTCTACTTACATTGTCCTTTTCGCTGGGAAAATGGACCCATCTCATTTGCCTGCTCATTAAATGTCTCTTCTCATTTTCCTCTCCTTTTGCTATGCAGCTTAATATTGAGCATTTGTATTTTTTCTCAAAATAAAAATTTTCATTTAAGAAGTCTCTGTGGGTCACCTGTGTGGCTCAGTCATTTGAGCATCTGACTTCAGCTCAGGTTATGATCTCTTGATTCATGAGTTCAAGTCTTGCATTGGGCTCGCTAATGTCAGTAAGGAGTCCACTTCGGATCCTCTGTCTCACTCTCTCTTTGTCCCCTCCTCCCCCAAGACTTGTTCTTTCTTACCCTGTTTCTCCCTCTTTCAAAAGTAGACATTTAAAAAATTTAAAAAAAAAATTAAAAACAAACCTCTAGTATGTTATCTTATGGACTCAGTGCTGTCTCCTATAACTCTGAAGTTACTTTTTTAATATCGATATGAATACTTTTATCTGTTGCTTTATACATTAAAATTTATTTTGTTATTTACAAAATTATTTCCTGTTTACTGAATTCGATCTCTTTAATTTATGGGATTATCTTGTCTGAAAGTTTTGCTGACTCTTCGATTTATACTCCTATTTTGAATCTGAGATTTCCCATTGGGCTTAGTACACCCTGCCTCCAGGTATGATGATGCATGTGTGGCTACATACACCTCCAGAGGGTATGTCTGTGCTTGGGCTTCTGGGCACTGGAACTTTTTATTAATATGTGTCTTCCCAAAACAGGGTTCTTTGGTGCTTTCTGGCCAAAGAGCCCTTAAACTCTGCTCCTTCCCTTAGGCACATGTTTCTGGTGCTTACTGTTTAGTATGAGTAAGTGAGGGGTCAGAAGTCTGATTAGCCTGGCTGCCCTTCCAAACCAACATCCCAGGGCTTTTTCCTACACCCAAGATGTCCTACCTGTTAGTTCAGAGCCCCTTCCACAGCAAACAGATTGCCACAAAAATTAGAGCACATTCTGAATTCAGTACCAATCTCCCTACCAAATACATGCCAGGAATGTAGCTGAACCCTTTGTATGTAGTTAACCATCAGACCTATTAAATAAATCCTAATAGTATCCCCAGTTTGTATAATTTTACCAAAGTCAATTAACACAATCCATCCAGTTTCAGTTTGATAACAGAGTTTATGACTAATCCACCATGATTTACTACCAAATCTCAAAGATAGATTAGTGAGTTTTTGTTGTTGTTTTTCCCTTTTCTATAATCTCAGTGTTAGTCCTTTGTCCATTTTGGATCTCCCATTTCAGGAATGATTCCTTTTTGCTCAACCTGCCTTTACTTGGTGATGTTCGCACATCTTTGGCCTTTTCTACAAGATCTTCTTTTTTGAAATTTTATAGAAATGATAACAAGTATTGTGGTAATGTATTTTCAGCAATTATCCTGTCTACAGTCGTCATTTTAAGTCTGGCTACCACACTGATGTATTTAAAGTTTTCAACACTGCAGTCTTGGCTGTTTTCAGTGTTTTAATTGTTACCCGTTGTGTTTGAATGTGAAAAGAATTCAGGATAAATCTGAATTCTCTTAAACTATATATAGCATTGTGTTTATGTCTACATTCATATTTTCTTTTATTTCCTGTGGAAAGGGTCCAAAGATTTCATTAGGCTTAAAATTGCAGTAAATCACAAAAGACATTTTGTAGGAAAAACATCTCCCTACATACACATATAATACCATACTTCTATTTTCTAAGCAAAATGGAAAACTAAAAAAGGCATACAGACCTAGCTACATGAAATGAAAAATAAATATTTTTCATTGGATTTACCATTGGAAATGAGAGTAAAAAGAGATCAGTAAAAGTATAAAAATGCTAAATCTTAAATCTTGCAAATATATAGGAGAATAACAAATGAACATTTCGCCTTTCCTCATAAAATATAACATTATTTACAGACCACATAAAATACAGAAAATAGCTGTAATGGTAGTAAATATGTATTATCATTCCAAATCAAGCCATAACTAATGACATTCTGGAAAAGGTTTAGTTTATACTGAGGCTAGGTGTCTTGCAAATGAAAAGCTATTTGAGTGCTAAAATCAATTGGCTATATAATACCATGTTTTCTGATGGGAATAGCGCACAAAAGATGCCTGGAAGTTGTTTGTTACAATCACTAAATGAGATTCTACCTCTGGTTATTATCAACCCATACATTCGTCATTATAAACTGCTTCATTTTTATTTTATTATATTGATTTACTTTAGCACCCAAGACAGTTTGTACTCCTACAAAATTCAGAAAACATTGATTTACTTAAATTATTCAGTACTTTACTGTATGGCTATTATGTCATTTAACATTTTAGACAAATCAATACAACTTTTTTTAATTGCCTGTCACATACCTAAGGTATCACAAATGTGTTTTGCTGGAATCATTAATTTGCACTATGTTGATGACATTATTATAAATCAACTAGTTTAAAACAGTAAAGTTGCATATTTGGGGGAAAAGTACTAGAATATAAAATGAATAATTTAAACTAGTTGGAATATATAACACTGCAGAATACTTTATTAAGTTTATAATAATTCTGTTTCTCAAATAGCTGAAAGGTGGACTGCTGTCTTCTGAGGACACTGTGATTTTCTTTCCCTCTTTTAAGTCTACATAAGTGTAATAGATGGGACACTAAGTAACCTCAATGTGGTATTTTCTATTCTGAGAAATCTGCTGTAGAGAATTTGACTACAAGTTAAAGGAGCCATTGCAATTAGGAAAAAAAAAGTTATACTTCAAATGATAGTTTGCTATCTTTGCATTTTATTTTATTATCATTATTTTAAAAATTATTTATTTTGGGAGAGAGCACCTACAAGCAGAGGAAGGAGAGAGAGAATCCCAAGCAGGCCCTGCACTGTTAGTGTAGAGCCCAATGGGGAACTCAGTCCCACAAACCTTGACCTCGTTACCTGAGCTGAAGTCAAGAGTCAGAGGCCTAACCAACTAAGCCACCCAGGTTCCCCAGCTATCTTTGTATTTTAAAGGGACCAAAAAATTTAATAATTAAAATAGTAAAAAGGAACTTATACAGAAAGAGGATTACCTAAAAATGTTATAAGTCACCTTGCCAATACTATGTTCTTTCTGATTATTCTGGAAAGAGTTATTGTGTGTGGCTCGTTTTTCAACCTAGGAAATAAGCCCTATATGGTCATGGATTTATGTCTGCTTTACTTATCTGATATATATGTAATATCTGTGACATCCTTCATGAATAATAGGTAATAGTAAGTATTTGTTGATAAACATATCAGAAAGGACAAGTTTTGTTCTCTCTTTTATCTAACTGGATTATCAGCACATACTGTTTATGAACCTATATTTGTGTCTCCATACTATCTCTAATAATATTTAAACAAAATATGTGCCACATAAAACACAAAATGATTCCATTTAAGTAAAGACACAGCGGCCATATTAGAATGAAGCTGAATTCGAACACAAAATCATTATTGCTGAAATATCAGCTATACGCTATATAATAAAGGGAAATACAGCAGAGCTCTAAGGAGAAACTAATAGTCACCCAAAGTCACAGAAGCCAGAAGATAGCAAGATAAACAATGTTGGTATTTTGAGAGTCATTTTGCATATGCATATGAATTGCTGTGTTCCAATGATGCCGCTGACAATTGTGTCTAATACCATCATGTATTAAAGTATGTTTCGTATTATCTACTTTGAATTTAGGGATATTGTAGCCTTGAAAAGTTTATACTATATGAATGACTATGTGTTTATAATACTTACTATTATTTATATAAGTATTTACTCATTGATTTTTATAATGTGAGACATCTATTATGTTCTAGAAATAGTTGTAGGTAATTTTTTTGCAATTGAAGAACTTACCATCTGGGAAAGAAAAACACAAACAAGAACCTTAAAACAAAAGGATGTTTAAAGTGATAAACTTAAGGAAGAATATAATATGTAGGAATATGAACTGTGTCAGTGCTTCTAAAACCATGTCTAAGGGCGCCTGGGTGGCTTAGTCAGTTAAGCATCTGACTTCAGCTCCAGTCATAGTCTCATAGTTCATGAATTCAAGCCCTGCTTGGGCTCTCTGCTGGCAGTGTGGAGCCTGCTTTGGATCCTCTGTCTGTCTCTCTGCTCCTCCTCTACTTGTGTGTGTGCTCTTTCTCTCTCAAAAATAAAATAAACACTTAAAAAAAAAATGTCTAAAGGACCACTCCCCCTTCAATCTGTTATAAACCAATACTTGTGAAAAATCTAACAAGAAAGTTAAATTTCAGAAAAATTAAAACAAAACATAGACCATAACAATTTTCATTATGGAAGGAATGAACGTGTATCCAATAAATAAAAAGAAGCATGGCAAAATGAAACAGATTGGAGGTGAGTTTAAAGAATCACTATTGCTCTAGTAGTACTGTGTCCTCACACATTATAGCTGGGAAGAAATGTATGAATGAAATGGCAATTCCTGTATAGAATATCTTTAGGTCCACTTTATTTTTAATTTTTTAATATTTTTTATTTATTTTTGAGAGAGAGAGAGAGGGAGAGACAGCATGAGCAGGGGAGGGTCACAGAATCTGAAACAGGCTCCAGGCTCTGAGCTAGCTGTCAACACAGAGCCTGACGCAGGGCTCCAACCCACCAACCGTGAGATCATGACCTGAGCCGAAGTCGGATGCTTAACTGACTGAGTCAGCCAGGTGCCCCTTTAGGTCTGCTTTAAACAGGTGTATCAATTAAGTTTTTATAGTACAAAAGTGCTTGGTACTTACTAATTAATTTGTCAAATCTAGAGTGGATTACAACCTCACTACTTGGAGGAGATAGTACATATTTAACCACTCATACAGGCTATTTGAAAGATACACGTCACAGAAGCCATCCAGAGGTGCATGTTGACAAAAGTAGAAGAGATTATAAAGTAATTCATATTCAACATATTAATATATAAACTTTATCCAAATGTAAAAAGTTATGCTTTAGTTTTGAAATATATTAACCTAAAATGTTATAGCACAAATCTGTCAAATTTAAAGAGGATTTTGACAAAAATGTAAAAAAATTGAGTTCAAATCCATGACTGTCTTATTGATTGATCTACTTAATGAAAAATACAAAACATTATATTCATAAGGTGATTTTCGACAAGCCCCGTTATTTTATAATTTGCTTTTTGAAAAGTTTTACGTAAATTCCAGTTAGTTAGCATGGGTTTAAGTGTACAGTGTAGTGATTTAACACTTCTCTACATCACACTGTGCTTGTCATGACAGGTGAACTCCTTAATCCCGTCTCCTATTTCCTCCATCCCTCCATTACCCTTCCCTCTGGTAACCATCAATTTATTTTGCTATAATTAAGAGTCCAATTTATTTTGCTATACTTAAGAGTCCGTTTCTTCTCTCTCTCTCTTTCTCCTTTCTTTTTTACTTTGCTCATGTGTTTTTTTTTTCTTAAACTCCACACATGAGTAAAATCATATGACATTTCTCTTTCTCTGACTGACTGATTTTGTTTAGCTTATATTCTCTAACTCCATCTATTTTGCTACAAATGGCAAGATTTCATTTTTTATGACTGTGCAATATTCCATTGTATATATACCACCCCTTCTTTATCCATTTGTCCACCAGTGGACACTTGGGCTGTTTTGATATCTTCCATAATTCCGTTATCTAAATTAAAAAGGGATTAAAGACCTAAATGCCAGACCTGAAACCCTAAAACTCCTAGGAAAAAACAGGCAGTAACTTCTTTGACATCAGCCATAACAACATTTTTCTAGCTATGTCCCCTGAGGCAAGGGAAACAAAAGCAAAAATTAACTGTTGGGACTTCATCAAAATTAAAAGCTTCTCAAGAAAACTAAAAGGCAGCCTTCTGAATGGGAGAAGATACTTGGAATTGAGATCTGATAAAGGTTTAGAATACAAAATATATGAAGAATTTACAAAACTCAACAACTCAAAAACAAATAACCGAGTAAAATTTACAAAACTCAACAACTCAAAAACAAATAACCGAGTAAAAAAAAAAAGTCAGAAGACATGAACTGGCATTTTTCCAAAGAAGACGTCCAGATGACTAACAGGCACACAGAAAGATGCTTGTCATCATTTACCTTCAGGGAAATGCAAATCAAAACTAAAATGAGGCATCACTGCACACCTGCTGGAGTGGCTAAATTAACAGCACAGGAAACAACAAGCGTTAAGATTGACAATAACTTTCAACAAAGTGCAATGTTAGCATCATAATGTATTTTATGAACAATTGTTAAATTATGGAACATGTCATAACAATCTCTAGAAATGTTTTGCTCTCAAACTTCCAACTTTTCTTTGTGTCCTTGGATCTTATCTGCCATCTTGCATTCCTTCCTTGTGTGAAAGGATTAAAATCTCAAAAATACCAAAGAAACAGATGAGCAATTTCGAGGATCCAATTGACTTCATTAAAGAGCTAGAACCAAACTGGTTTTTTATCCTGTAGAAACTGAGAGTTTATTATACATTTCAAAGTTGGCAACTGAAATGTCGCCATTGAAAAATATTTTACCTTGGCGTGTATTAACATTTGTTTACAATCAGTTATTCCCTGATTGACCAAATTTGATTTTAAATACATGAGCCTTTATATATTCACAAGTTTAATACACGTGACTAAATATATTTAGTTTGTGTGACTTTTTTTTATACCAGATGGATTTACTAAAGAAACTAGTATTTGATTTACATTTTGATGTGCCAGTATTAATTTGGTGTAAGCTACTGCCATTAAAACATATTTCTACTCAAAAACTAAAGCGCAAAGTCCAATTCACAGCATCTCTTAGTTTTAATAATGCACAGTTGTGTTTATTGGCAATTGATCAAAAAAATTCTTACTGTGTTTCACCATTATATTAAGATACTGAGCACACATAGCTGTACTGAAAGTCTGGTGTATTAGATAGCTGTGCGTTTGTCAATCTGCAGTGAAGACTTTCTTGGTTTTATTTGCTCGGTGAGTTGGTCATTTATATCTCAGGTCATGCCTGGACTGCGCCTGCGTTGAGTACCATTGGAGAGTGATCCACTTCCTTCTTGGGCCCGATTTCCCTAACGTTTCTAATCAATATTGTTTTACACAAATGTCAGGGCAAATGTGCATGTTGTGTGTGAGTTTGTTAGTCTTAGAAAATCAGAGTGCTCCTTTGTAAGAAAAAACTGCAAAATAGTAATGTATAGATGTAAAATATGTATCTGCCTCTGACAGCTTTGTTATTCAGTGGTCTTTACAGAACTTGTTTTGAATTTATTCCTTTTAATAGTTTGTATGTATTGCTGCTGATAAAGTTTTGATCATTTCATTGTTTCACTGGGCAGTAGATCTATGCAAATAACATAGTGAATTTCATGCTTCAGTAATAGATTTGGATTAAAAAAACTGAATTTAGTACTTAAGGAAGCTAAGACAGATAACTTTGGTTTATACATTTTCAGAGTTGTTTCCTATATTATTATTTATTATGTTAGTAATAATGCACATTCAGAAGTTGTGGTTTTTTCATTTAAAATGCTTTTTTAAAAATATTTTAATATTTATTTTGAGAGAGAGGGAGAGAGAGCCCACGTGCATGTACATGTGGGGGAAGAGTAGAAAGGAGAGAGAGAATTCCAAACAGGCTCTGCATCATCAGTGCAGAGCCTAATGCAGGGCTCGAACTCAGGAACCACAAGATCATGACCTGAGACGAGATTAAGAGTTGGGTGCCTAACTGACTGAGGCACCCAGGTGCCCCTTTTCAGGAAAAAAAAAATTTCTTATAAAGTTTGGTTCACCATCTCTAAATTGGACTCCAAATACACATTTCACTTTTCTAATTTATCTAATGTTTAATAATACACTTTTAAAAATAGGTTTTGTTAAAAAAATTAAACTGGTAAAAATAAGATTTTTTACTAAGCAGGAGATTATTAGAGTATCACTAAACATTTTTTTTAAATCTAGAAATACATCAGAAAGGAGAGACATTTCAGGCTGAATCTATTTTTCCTATTTGACTTGAGCTGTGCTATAATTCTTATTCTGAAGGGAAAAAGCAAAGATAAAGTTGCTAATGTTTTCTATTCAAAATGTTGTCTTCATGATTTCTGAAGTGTGGTAGCCAGAAGCACTTCCTATAAGCATATTTTATAGGCAATATTTTACCTAAACATTAAGTTTAATCTAAATTGTGAAGATATGTGATACACATTAGAAGTATTGTTGCCTTATATGATTACATACTTACACTTTATCCCTAATGAATGTCGATTTTTCCCATCACGTAACATGTTTTCTGTCACACAGTTTCCACCTCACGCTCCTTGCTTGTGCCTCAACCCAAAGCTCTCCAAAGCCCACCCTTCACCCTAACTCTTAGTGGGGTAATCACTACTTACATTTTACATATTAGAGCAAATATTTCCTTAGAGAAGCATAATTAAATTTAAGTGAATTCTATTTTCTCTCTCAAAACATCCTATCTTTGTAGAACTGAATCAGATTTCAAATTATGTGTCTGTTATGTGTTATTTACAGAGTTCAATAAAGTTAGGGATTGTGTCTCATCATTTATGCGATTTTTAACAGGCTGATGATACATAGGAGGTCTTTAATTTCATGTTGAATGAATAGTTGGATATGATTACTTATGATGACATAGGTTAAATATATAAGTAAATGCTTTCTGGACTTTCCAATGATTCTATCCCTCTCAGTCTCTCAACTAGATGATTAAATCACTTTATTACTGTGTTTCTGCTTGCATTTGACTTCTTAGAATCGATTTCATTTACAACAATCAAAGTTGACTTTGTATAAAGATGCCAAATTGAGTCACCTTCTTCTGAAAATTTTCCACTGAATGTAATTAAAAATAAATGATTTAGAAGGCCATCCATAAGTTGACCACTGCCTAATTCTCGTAAATAAATTTCTGTCACCTTTCTTCAGGCTCACTATTTCATGCATAATGGATTTAAAATACTTTCTTCTACACAACAAGATTATTCCTGCCATAGAACCAGTTGAAGGTAGTTCAGACCAAACTTCTAGAACCAGTTTGACAAAACATTCAGTGATTCACACCAACTAGAAATGAATTTCTCTCTCATATAACAGATTGCTGTAGAGAAAGGATCCTTCCAAGTCAGTGATCTGATAGCTTCCTAGGGATTTGAAGTTGTTTGCATTGCTTAAGCTAGTCATTAGCACCATATGTGGATTCCTACCCTTGGGAAGAAGAAAACAGAAACTAGCTCCTTTAAGGGACAAGACTTACAAGTTGAACATATTTGTATTCATAGCCCATTGGTTGCTCATTTCAATGGACCACCCCTAACACTCTGGAAAATGTATTTGTAACTGTGTGGGTATGTGTCCTGCTAAAGCCTAAGAGAAAGGGGTTTAATTTATTATCAGTTAGGAGAAAATGAATACTGGGAAAAAATAGCTGACAATGTTACATGGTCTTGCAAAGGATATCTCTTTTGCCTGAAATGATTGGACTCCAGGTTTTTAAAAAGTATTTTTAAGTGTATTTATTTATTTTGAGAGAGACAGAGACAGCACAAGTTGGGGAGGGTAGGGAAGGAGAGAGGGGGAGAGAGAGAGAATGAATGAATGAATGAATGCATGGATGAATGAATCCCAAGAAGGCTCCACGCTGTCAGTACATAGCCTGATGTGGGGCTTGACTCATGAAACCAAGAGATCATGACCTGAGCTGAAGCTAAAAGCCAGTATCTTAACCAACTGAGCGATTCAGGTACCCCTGGAGTCTAGATTTTAAAATGCTTAGTGTCTAGTTGTCACTTAGATATCAGATAAAATTAATCTCTTCTGATAAGTTTACTTGAAGAAAAAATTTATATGGTCTTCATCATTACTCTTTATTGTGTTTATTTTCCCATTGCACTCCTCTCTACCTGAAAATATCTTGCCCAATTATTGGCTTACTTTTTTTATTGCATGTGTAGATGTCCTGCTTTCTGGTGCTGCATCACAATGCATGCAAGTAAGACCTTTGAGAAGAGGAATTTTGTTTATATAGCGCTCTGTATCCTTGTTTCCTGCACCTACAATGACTGTCATAGTAGTCTTTCAAAAAATTAGGGAAGAGCTGAACAGACTGTTGTGTTTCTGACACAGTTTTATGACATGATATGAAAACAGTAATTTCTTCTTCCTTTCTTTTCAGTCTTGCATAGGACAGAGATGCATTTCCTATATTGATATAATGTGTAGAATCAGAAGCAATTAAATCCATATTTTGAAGATATTGTCAGTTTTGCCTATATATGAGACATAATCAATTCTTTCATAAAGAAATACGCATAGCAGTACATTCTCTTAAATGTTATATCTCAACTTCTTTGTACGCAGTGTAACTAATTACCTAAGGAACTTCTACCTAAATATTTCTTCCAGAAGGTCCCATGATTCCTGTAGTACATGCATTTTTATTACCAATAGGACAGCTATTGTGATAAACAAGCACAGTCACATCTACAAGAGATTATATATAGGGATTGATGGCTACTGTGAAAACAACTGAAACTTAGAATAATAATGCTACATATTAGATGTGACATTTTAGAAATTTTGAAGAAAAACAAGAATCAGGGGCACCTGGGTGGCTCAGTCGGTTGTGTCCGACTTCGGCTCAGGTCATGATCTCGTGGTTCGTGGGTTTGAGCCCCACATTGGACTCTGTGCTGACAGATCAGAGCCTGGAGCCTGTTTCAGATTCTGTGTCTCCCTCTCTCTCTGCCCCTCCCCTGCTCACGCTGCCTCTCTCTCTCTCTCTCTCAGAAATAAATAAAATATTAAAAAATTTAAAAAAAGAAAAACAAGAATCAGTTGTTGATGGGCTTGAAAATATTTGTGTTACAAATGCCTTTTTTCAGCACACAGCTATTTGTTCTATTAACTTTCCAATGTGCAGATTCTAGACTTTGATCCTAAAATATGGTATTTCATCATTAGGATAACTCTTTGTTACTAGTTAACCCTTTTAATTTTTTGCTGGTGAAGGGCAAATTGAAAACTAATTAATTTAATTTATATTAACATTATCTCTAAATAATCTAATTTGTATGATCCTATTACCAGATTCCCTCACTTAAGAACAATCTCATTAACAGGGCCCTGAGATGCCACTTTAGATCCATTTGGTAACAGAGATATAGGCTTCAATTCATTACAGATGCACTCTCCATTCTTCACTTGATGAAGTTAGCTCTGGGATTGTTTGAAAGTAATATGCCTATAATCTATTTCTGGAAGAAATAAAATTATTCTTTAAGGGAAACTTTATAAAGAGAAGGAGAGAGGAAAGGAAGGAAAGAGAGAAAGAAGCAAAGACAGACTGAAAAAGTAAAGGTATAAATGATTTCTTAATCACATTCCACAGTAACATAATATTTTTTAAGTAATAGAAACATTTTTACATTATTATCAATTACATAGAAGTATTGATTATAATTCAGTGCTATTAAATTATTTGAAGATGGAAGAATATAAATACTTTGCCAATGTCTCCAGGGAAATTAATATGAAATGTGTCTTGTATTTTAATTTCGGTTAAGAGATTCACAATACACTAAGTCTATGGAACACATTTGATTAGTAAATCTAGGTTCCTGTGTTACTTCGGTACTGTCTTCTTACTGAAATATTGGGGTGTAGTTGCTGATTGAGTATGGGCAGGGGTCAGGATAGCCGATGCCCAGGGGACCAGAAAGCAAAGCTTCCTTATTTTCTCTCTAATAGACTGACATTGATCCAAACTGAAGTCCTGTGGGCACATTACAACTGATAGGACAGGAAATTTTTCTGGTGTGCTCTTCCATTTCCAAGCAGGTAGAGAATCTGTATTTCTTTATGTGGCGGAAATGAAAGCAAGAATATAGGAAAATGAGGAGTTTTTTAATGACAAAGTGTGGTTTTATCTATGAAAATAATAGCACTATAAGCTAACAATAACAGTTTCTTATCTCTGATTTCATCATATCTCTGATTTCTACTCCCTCGAGGCAAACCTATGCAATGTAATTCACTTATCTATTTCTTCTGGCATGTTTCTTTTATTTCTAAGTACTGGATTAGCTTATTTTACCATTTCTAAGTTTTTCCATTTTTCAACAGTTGGCTGTCTACTGTAGCAGGTGAGACCGTAACCTTCTTCAGGGTCCTCTCCCCAGGTTCCTTGCCACACACTTCCCAATACCCAGGCATCTCCGTGTCTGGCTCAGTATTCGGTGATTACATTTTTACATTTATAAAGAGTATGTAAACTGGTTCCCATCATTTAGTGTGATTACAATTTCTGTTTTGGACAGCTTTCTGCTTTTCTTGATGCTAATGATTTTTTCATTTGTGTGTGTGCATGTGTGTGTTTTCTCTTTCTGCCTGTCACTGACCGATTAACCCAGACTGTCTGAGAGAACTATGAAACTCATCTCAACATGCTCAGATGTTTTATCAGGGAGACAATCCATCTTTTTTTTTTTTTTTGACTCACTTTTCCTGAAACACTCGGTGTTCATCTTGCATTTTGACTTGATTGTGTTCTAGACCTGACAAACCACTGCTGTAATAGAACTTTTTTATTGTGTTCCTCCTTGGACCTTTGTCCTGTATTGAATACTTGTCTCCTGGCTCCCACATTATAATCACGGTCCACTTTTATCATTTTTATGGTGGCTACAAACATGTTCTTTTGTGGCTTTTCTGAAAAACAGTGAATAAAGGAAAACATTTTGAGGCCTTGCTATTCTTAAATGGTTTTTATATCATTTGATATATTCCTTATATCTTTTAACATTTTCATTAAAATTGATATCCATATTTTGATTATAATATAAAACTTATTGATATTTTGGTTGAAACTGTATATTTTTTACTATTAGTTTTGTGACATTTACTAGCTACTTGCTCCCGATATTTGTTTGCATCATTTCCCTTTTTTTCCTTTTCGGTGTCAGTGTGCTTGTCAAAACAATATCAACTGTCTACCATTATCAATCAGTTTCTTAAGAGAATGAATAACAGTGGCTTCAAGCAAATAGTTCTCTCTTCATATAGCTAAATATTGTCAGTTGAGGGCTGACATGAAAGCTCCACAATATCTGAGATCTAGTTCATTTACTTCTAATTCTCTACCATTTCAGTACGTGGCTTTCATTTTATCATTTACTATGGCTGGTCCAGCCACTTGCATACATGTCAGCCAGCAGGAAGAGGAGGGGAAAGAGAGGTGACCCTTTCTCTGTAATAGCATTACGAAAAAGTCACATATACCAATAACTTTATACCTCATGGACCAGAGATATAGTTGTTGTTTTCTTGTATTTTGTTTTGTTTTCTGAATATCCATTTTGCATAGCATTGCGATGTGTTTTTAAAGAATGCATTTTCTTTTTTAATGTTGCCTGATTTTATGGATTTACTTGAATTGTTTAACCTAAAAACTTTGCTTATTTATTCTGAGGGTTATTTTCTTTCTTTTTTTTTTTTTTTCTTGCTTTTGGTACGGATACATGTATGGTGATCTCTGGAACACTATAATTAAAACAAGACACTAACACAGCAATGGGAGACTCTTAGTGGAAAGGTCTCATTTACAGAATGGAGTTTTACCATAGGGTAGTTAGTAAGAGAGTGTGTGAATCCACTGGGCAAATTGAAGTCATTCTCTTTTGACGTTTGGTCTGTTACACTGCCCAAAAAGAATCCTGTAAAATAGGTTGAAGAAAAGAGCAGAAGGATTTCACTATGTGCTTTGCAGGCTGGCATTAATCATTCATTCCTTTCCTCCTCTGTGTTTAGTTCTTTGATTCCAGAGCCTTTACTGATCCAGCCTTCTCAGAGAGTCTACTTCCTCTGTTATGCTGCTGTGGGAAATCTACATTTTCCTGGTACAAAGTCTTAGGGAAAAAATCTGGGGGCATCAGTCATACTATTTTCATATAAGAGTTTTCATTCACAACTCTTACATTCCGGCCTTCAGAAATAGTTCTTGCCTCCAGAGTTCTGCAAGTTATTTTCCTGTGGGATAAATTTAGCAGCCTTTCATTGGCTCCATGCCCTTGAGACTTATCTTTCCTTCTTTGCTAAGTTCGTTTCCCTCACCTGTCCACTTTCCTTCAAAATTTGTTGAAATTCCTTATCTTACTTGTCCCTCTTTCCCTTCTTTCTTTCCTTGTTGGAATATAATTTATTTTTTATTTTATTTTTTTAAGTTTGTTTTTTGACAGAGAGGGGAAAAAAATGAGTGGAAGAGGGGCAGAAAGAGAAGTTGGGATACAAAAGAAATATTTTTATTGTTTATTAGTGGGGTTTGAGGAGAGAACAGAGAGGAAAAAGCAGGAGATCAGTGCTACATATGTAAGTGGAAGTTCCCTAAATTTCCTTGTAGAGTACCTTGGAGAGTAACAAAGAATGATTTCTCCTGTTAGAAACAAGAGAAAGGAATAGAGATTTGTGGTTGTCAAATGGCAAAGTGCTGGGATTGCATCTTAGGAGATGCCTGCAGGCTAGATCATAGGTGTCTGAAGTCTCATCCTCAGCAGGAGGACAGGGCAGAGAGCAGGAAGGACAAGAAAGACTTCAGCAATGAGGACAGGATTGGTGATGATTATAGCCAGTAAATGAGTCCAGTTTTCAATATGTAGGCCACCCAAACAGAGAGGGCCGTTGTGAGACATGGTCATGTTCTGTAGAATTGTGTGGCCAGAGGTACCTAGAAACACAGATCTTGATGAGGTGTTCTTGTCGTTGGTGTATGCATGTTACTAAATTCCTCCTACTAGACCTTTACTTTCTACTAGAAGCAGGATGAATCTAATTATTGATTATTTAAAAAGGTGACAGGGAATCCTCACGTCACGGAGCCTGGATGGCTCAGTCTGTTAAGCATCTGACTTTGGCTCCAGTCATGATCTCACGGTTCATGAGTTTGAGCCCTGCGTCGGGCTCTCTCCTGACAGCTCAGAGCCTGGAACCTGCTTCAGATTCTGTGTCTCCCTCTGTCTGTGTCCCTCCCGGACTCGCACTCTGTCTCTCTCTCTCAAAAATAAATAGTAAAAATAATAATAATTTAAAAAATGGTGACAGGGAATCCTGAGAATTTTCTCTCTTTCTGAAATGCGTCATCAACTTAAAAATTACCACTATTTAAAATTGTAAGCTAAATATTTTTATGGTACAACTATAATTATGGAAAAAAACCACTTGCCCTGAGTGTGGTTAGTTATATTAGAATGTACTTGATGTAATAGTTTCTTATTACTACTGTAATAAATTGCCACAAACTTAGTAGTTTAAAAAAAACACAGAAATGTGTTAATGTTAGAGTTCTAGAGATGAGAAATCTACAAGCAGTCAGAAGGGCTGCATTTCTTTTCTTTCTTTTTTTTTTTTTTTTATTTCTAGGAGAGGGAGAGCGAGAGACAGCATGAGCAGGGGAGGGTCAGAGAGAGAGGGAGTCGCAGACTGAAACAGGCTCCAGGCTCTGAGCTGGCAGTCAGCACAGAGCCCGACGCGGGGCTCGAACCCACGAACCGCGAGATCATGACCTAAGCGAAAGTTGGACGCTTAACTGACTAAGCCACCCAGGCGCCCCGAGAAGGGCTGCATTTCTTTTGAATAGCCTAGTGGGAAAGGGAGGGGACAAGAATTAGGGATCTGTTCTTTTGCCTTTTCTAGCTTCTAAAGGTCATTTTCATTTCTTCTCTCATGCTCCCATGATCCCATCCTTACATTACCTGGACCTCTGCTTCAGTCATTGTACCTCCTTCTCTGACTCCAATCTTCTTGTCTCTCTCCCTCATTTTTTTCTTTTTAGAGTGTGCGTGATTGGGGGGAGGGGTAGAGAGAGGGTGAGCAAGGCTCTCAAGCAGACTCCATGTTATCAGCACAGGGCCCTTTGTGGGGCTTGGGCCACAGCCATATTATAACCTAAGCTGAAATCAAGAGTTGGACACTAACCAACGGAGCACCCAAGTGCCCCTTGCCTCCATTTTATAGCAACCTTTGTGATTATGTTGGGCCCATCTACATAATCCAGGATAATCTTCTCATCTCTATTAATAGCTGAGAGTCCATTTGCCATGTAAAGAAGCATAACTACAAATTCTAGGTATTAGGAAATGGACATCTTTGAGGGACCACTATTTTGTCTATCATGCTTTGGAATCATGAAATTATCTTTAATTATTAGATCTAACTACAATGCCTAGTATGTTGTTACACACACACACAGTATTTGAATGACTTGTCTCCATTTCTTTCTTTAATTTTTTTTTAATTTTTGTTTATTTTTGAGAGAGAGAGAATGATAAAATGTGAGCAGGGGAGGGGCTGAAGGAGAGGGAGACACAGAATATGAAGCAGCTCCAGGCTCTGAGCGGACAGCACAGAGACCAATGTGGGGCTCAAACACACGACCCTGAGATCATGACCTGAGCCAAAGTCAAATGTTAAACAGGCAGGCAGTCCAAGACTCATCTCCATCTTAACTTTTCTTCAGGTGAACATTTTTTCTTCCAATGTTTTGAGGGGTTTTGTTCTCCCAAATGTATAACTATCATTTTAAATAATACACACAATTCTCTTATATAAAATAGTCATTTATAAAGGTGTTTTAAGACATGTGTGTATGGGTATGTGTTAATAGAAATGACAAAATGTGGGGAAATGTCATATTTCCTTTTTGATACAATAGAAAAGATGGTTCAAGCCCGCATCAGGCTCTGTGCTGACAGCTAGCTCAGAGCCTGGAGCCTGTTTCAGATGCTATGTCTCCCTCTCTCTCTGACCCTCCCGTGCTCACGCTCTCTCTCTCTCTCTCAGAAAGAAATAAAACATTAAAATATATTTTTTAAAAAATTTGAATGCGTTGATAATTAATTCTAATGTTGTTTGTATTTTGAACTAAGCAGCATGTTTGGGTTTCCTGAGCTCATTTTGAGTCTTTTGCCAATCAATTACAAATAAATGGAACATATAGTTATTTCATTAAAATAACCATTGAAAAAGTAGATATTTGTGCACTTCAGCTGCTAGATTGACAGAAAAGACTGTAACATATTGAACATGTATCTTTTAATTACTCTAAGCTTAACAGTTTAAATCCTAACCTCAATGAGGTTTCCCTGTTAATTGAATATGCCAGCCAGGTATCTAGCTATTCAGAGTGCTGTAATTTCAAATATTTGGCCACCTTTTCAGACCATTTTGTTGTGGAAAATATGCTCAGAATGCAATTAAGATACACATTGAGGGACTGCAGGGCACATAGCAGGAGAAATGTTAGCACACACGGAAAATGCCAGAGCCACTTACTTATGTGTTATTAAACAAGCAAGGAGACTTACTTTGTATAAGAAAACAAAATCCACATAGGCTTTTTGTGAATCCTTTGTTCATGTGCTTGGTTAATTTTTTAAAACTTTTCTACATGGGATTACTTACAAACTTGATTCTTTTTTGTGGAGTTCTTTAAGCCTTTCCTCTTTCCTGAATCTCCTCAACACAAAAACAACTTCAATCTGTCTCATCCTTGACTTTCTTAGTTTCTGTCCCATTTATATTTCTTCCAAGTTTCCTTGAAGAAAAATATGCTGATACAATCCCACTTTATACTCCAGTGTTTTGCCTTTAGATGTGTAACTCCATTTTTCCTCTGCAACTTCTTTCTACAGTGAATTCTATATATTCAAGACAAATAGGTATTTTAAGTCTCTATCTTGATCACCAATTGTTTTTGTTAAAGATCTGTGTTATTCTCTTTTTTTCTTTTGCTCCTTTTTTCTTCCTGTACTCCTCCGTGTTTCTCGAGGTTTTTTCATCTCAAGATCTTAGGGTCCACTCCATGATAGGCAGAATTGCAAGATGGTTCCTCAAAGCTGTGTCACCCTAAACCTGTTAGTATGACATAATATTACTCCTGTGATCATATCATGTTATATGATATGGGAAGTGGATTTTGTTAGACATAAACCAATCTTATGAACTGAGTCAAAAGCAGAATTTTTCTCTGGCTTTGGCAGAGAGAAAGACTTGAAGCAGGAGAAGAATTTGATGCCCTGCGGCTGGCATGAAGATCCAGGGGATTATTTTATGTGGAATGTAGGTGGCTTCTAGAAGTTGAGAACATTTAACAGCCAATGACTAAATAAGGACGTCAGTCCTCCAACTTCAAGGAACTCTTTTTTTAAATCCAAATGTTCTTGAAAGAGAGTCCTGGATTCCAGATGAGAAGATAGGTAATCAGTATAGTCAGCATCTTAATTTCAACCTGAACAGAGAATCCAACGGATCCTACTGCACTCCTTATATAAAAAAAATTAAAAAAAAAAATCAGCTAGCAAGTGGGTATCTATAAACCTACCACCTTCAACAACTGGTTCCTCTTTTTATAATTAAACAAGAATTTGTGATTACCCACCCTATAAGTAATCAAAGCTTTATTCATGAATTTTAGTCTAGGAATTTCCATTGATTTCAAGACTGTGCATAGATAAACCAGTTATCCTTCCCTTCAGACTTGATAATCTATATCAGTAGAGAATTACTTCCAACATACTTGTAGAAACTCAAAGTATGTAAGCCTACTAGACTAAAATAATATTTTCAAAAGTATTTCTTATTTTTTTAATCAGAAAAGAATATGTGAATAGTACCTAAGAGTTTTTGCCTGAGTTCACTGATAATATCTCTCCCTGGAAGACAAGATCAATCCACAGTGACTGTAAATAAAAATTCAATAGAATGAAAGAAAGTAATATAGAAGTTACAATAAAGAATTTACCATCCAAAAATTTATATGTTGAAACAAGCACACATTCAGAGTGCCAAAGGCGATATCTTGTTTACTTTAAATTATTTTTTTAAAAAATCAGACAGTTTAAATAAACCAAATACAGATTCGAAGAGTATGTTGTGTTGAAAAATTTTAAAAAAATATATGTATTACAGATTGATAATCATAGGTGAGCAACTTTGTTTTCTCTACATTTTTATTTCTATGAAATTTTTTGAGCTAACGTAAAAAAAAGAAAGAAAGAAACAGAGAGAAATTAGGGGGACAAAACCTGGATCCTGAGCTAGACTTTATGGAAGTTTGAGATACTGAATTAACAGCTTTCACCTTTCAAGTAGCATAAATATTGTTATTTTTTGTGAATGTTTTTACAATTAAATGTGTACAGAGGTGAGGTTAACATTTTGACAGGTTTGTTGCTCAGCAGAATTCATTCAGACATTTGTGACTGGAGCAAACTTACTTATTTTGAAAAATATAAAATTCGGTTTGTTTTGGATACAGATGAAGTTGTATGTGGAGTTGCCATGCCTTTTCCATTATTTAGGAAGGTTTCATCTGGATTAATGGGCTTAGAGATAATCTAGGTGAAAAAGTGCTGGGTTTTTATATTTTCAGGCTACTATTTCCTACAAATTCAAGAAGACACATCATTAAATTTGAGCTCCAAAATGAGCCTCATTCAGAAAGCAGACCAAACTATAGCCTGACATCATACATTTGATTTGCCCAAATGTGCACTTATTTCACTCTTACTCTGTTAGAGTTTTTCATGTATGCGTAATGAGGTGGAAATAAATATAAAGTAGCATAATTTATTGTTTCCCTATGTTTATATGCCATTTTTAAAAATAAACTTTTGAGTGATTTCAGCAAGATATCTGGACCACAGATGAAAAGAAAGTGCAGAAATCCTACACAAACTATAGGGTACCATTACGAGAGACATTCTGAATATTGGGAGTCCCAGAAGGCGACAAGGGGGTGCAGAAAGCTTAAGAAAGAAATAATGGCTGTGAACTTCACAAATCTTGGGAGAGATTTGGCAATCCAAGTTTATCAAGCTCATAAGACGCCAAAAAATTACACATGAAAAGATTTTGCTAAGACACATTATAATAAAACTGTTAAAAACCAAAGAGAATCTCAAAGACAGCAAAAAATAGATTATAACTTACAAGGGAGCTCCCACCCGTGAGACTTGCAGTTGATTTCTCAGCAGAACACTTATAAGACAGAAGAGGGTGGGGTGTTATAATCAGAGTGCTGAAACAAAACCAGACAGTGCCCCGAGGATACTTTATTTGACAAAAGTTTTCCTTTAGAAATCAAGGAAATAAAAAGACATTTCCAAACAAACACAAGTTGAAGGAGGTCATCACCAACAGACATATTTTGAAGAAATGCTGAAAGAAATTCTTCAAGTTGAAGTAGAGGGATGCTAATGGATAACATGAAAACATGGAAGTATTCCATACATTGGTAAAGGTGACTATGCAGAGAAATTCAGAATACTTTACTACTGTAATAAGGTAGTGTGTTAACCATTTAATTCTATTAAAAGGTTTCAAAACAAAAGAATAAAAACTGTAGTTGTAATAATTACTTAATGAATACACAATAAAAAGGCAAATTGTGACAAAAGAAACATAAAAGAGGGAGAGCAAGGGTCCAGTTTTGTATACAATTGAAGTTAAATTATTAGTATAAAATAGATGGCTGTATAATAAATATGTTTAGGTAATCCTCACGGTATCTACAAGCAAAACATACAGTAGACACAAAACATAATAAAAGAAGGAAATCAAAACATACTATTAGGCAAGATCATTAATTCACAAAGGAAGGTAGTAAAACGGGAAAAAAGGAGCAAAGGAAGTAGAAACAGCCAGCAAACAGTAAGAAAGCCCTCCCTATCAATAATTGCTCTAAATGTAAATGGTTAAATTATCCAACCAAAAAGAATAGAGTGTCTGAATGCATAAAAACTTCACCTGACTCTATGCTGCCTTCAGGACATTTGCTTCAGTTTTAAAGGCATAACATGTAGATTCAAAGCGAAGAGATGGAAACAGTATCTCATGCAAGTGGAAACTGAGAGAGCAGGCATAGCTATACTGATATCAGACAAAACACATTTTGAACCAAAGATAGTAAGAAGATACATAAAGGATTATTATATAATACAAGTATCAGTCATAAATATATGGGCACCCAGCATGGGAAAACTTAAATGTATTGAGTAAATACTAACAAATCTAAAGGGAGAAATAGACAACAAAAATAGTAGGGAACTTCAATACCCCCACTTTTAACAGTGGATAGATGATCCAGGCAGAAAATCACTAAAAAAGGTTGGACGTGAAGTATGCAGTAGACCAAATGGACCTAATAGGCTTTCATAGAACATTTCATGCAACAGCAGAATACACATTTTTCTGAGACATACATGGCACATTCTCCAGGATAGACCATATGTCAGGTCACAAAACAAATATTTTACAACAATAGTAGGTAATAAACAGGAATAGGAAAAATGGAAAATTCACAAATATGTGTCAGTTAAACAGCACACTACTGAACAATCAGCAATCAACAAGAAAAAAACAAAATGAAAGTAAAAATATATCTTGAGAAAAATAATAATTGAAACAGAACATCCTAAAGCATACAGATGCAGAAAAGTGTGGTAACAGGGAAGTTTATAGTGATAAACACCTAAATGAAGAAAAAAGGACTATCCCAAAGAACCTACTTTATACTTCAAGGAACTAGAAAGAAAAGAAGAAATTTAACAGAAGGTTAGAGGTGAAATAACAAGAAACAGAAGTAAATGAAAGAGAGGCCAGGAAAAAAAATAATTAAAAAAAGCAATAAGACTAAGAGCTGGGTTTTGGAAAGATTTTACAAAATTTGACAAACTTAAGTTAGATTAAGAAAAAAAAAAATCAAGACTCAAATGAAAGAGAACACATTACAAATAATACCAGAGAAATACATGAGATCATAAGAGCTACAAGTAATTAGTAACAAGATTGAATCAGTAATCAAAAACATCCAAAGAAAAGCCCCGGGCCAAACAGTTTCACTGGTGAATTCTCCCAAACATTAAAATAAGAAATAAGTCCAATTCTTTTTAAATTCTAACAAAGAGGAGGGAACTCTCCAAGACTCATTTCACAAGGTCAACATTACTCTTCTGCCACGGTCGGATAAAGACACTGAAGAAGAAATTACAGGCCAATATCCCTGATAAAAATACGTACAAAAATCTCAACAAAATATTAAACTGCATTCAACAGCATATTTAGAGGTGATATACCGTGATCAAGTGAGATTTATCCTTGGGATATAAGGATAATTCATCATCCAGAAGTGAATCAATGTGATAACACATACATAGAATAAAAGTTAAAAGTAAGATGACCATGTCAATCGATAGATGCAAAAAAATATTGGATGGAATTGAGCAGTGAATTCATTATTCAGGGAAATTCAATAATCAGGGAAATGTTAATCAAAACCACAATGAGATATCAACTCATTATCTGTCAGAATGATTACCATAAAAAAGACTAGATAACCTGTGTTCCAAAGATGTGGAATTTAAAGGACCCTTGTGTGCTGTTGGTGGGAATATAAATTGCTATAGCCATTATGGAAAATAGTATGGAGGTTCCTTAAAAAAACAGTAAAATAGTATGGAAATTCCTCAAAAAATTTAAAAAGAGTAACTCCATATAATCAGTAATCTTCTGGTTATATATTGAAAGGAAATAAAGTCAGAATCTCTAAGTGATATCTGCCCCACCATGTTTACTGCAGCATAATCCACAGTGGTCAGAACATAGAAGCATGTAAATGTCTATTCACAGATGAATGAGTAGAGAAGATGTAGTGTGTACATACATTTACACGCATATACCATATATATATATTCCATATATGTCCAATGGATTATTATTCAGCTACTAGAAAGAAGGAAATCCTGCCATTTGCAGCAACATGGATGGACCTTGAGGGCATTATGCTAAGTGAAATTAAGTCAGAGAAAAAGACTATATGATATCACTTATATTTAGAATTTAAAAAAAACGTCTCATAGACTCAAAGAGAACACTATGGTGGTTGCCAAGAGCTGGAGGTGGGGGAAATGGGGAGATGTCAAAGGGCACTGCTTCTATTTAGACTATGAGTGAGATTTGGAAAGCTAATGTACAGTATGGTGACTATAGTTAACATTACTGCATTAAGTACTTGAAGGTTGCCAAGAGAATAGACCTTAAGTGTTCTCATCACATACACGCTTACATATATGTAATCACCATTTATATACCTCAAATTTCTGTGGCGTTATATATCATTTATATCTCAGAAACCCAGAAAAAATAAAATAAACTTTGTTGGTTAGGACAGTTTTGAATTATAAAGCTATGGGGAAAATACAGATAGTGTGGTGTCCACGTACCCCAGGTCCACTTTCCCCTATGATTAGATCTTACATTTTGGCATAGTACATTTGCTATAGTCAATGAACCATTGTTGATGCATTTTTACTAGCTTAGATATATTTATTATTCTTCTGTTCCAAGATCCCATACTATATTATGTTTATTTTTCATTTCTTTTAAAGCTCTTTTTTTTTTTTTTTTTTTTTTTTTTCTGGAGAGAGAGGAAGAGTAAAAGAGTCTTAAGCAGGATCCACACATAGTGTGGAGCCCAGACAAGGGGCTCTGTCTTGCACCCCTGGGATCAAGACCTGAGGATCTGAGCTGAAATCAAGAGCTGAATACTTAACTGATTGCGCCACTCAGGCACCCCTTCGTAGGCTCCTCTTGTCTGTGACAGTTTCTCAGACATCCCTTATTTCTGAGGACCTTATCAGTTTTTTAAATTACTGGTCAAGTATTTTGTAGAATTTCTGTCTATTGGGATTTATATGATGTTTTCACACAAGTAAACTTAAGGTTATGTGTTGTGAAGGAAGACCATAGAAGTAAAATATTCGTCCAAGGACAACATATCAAGTGTACATACTATCAATATGACTTATCACTGTCAGTATTGACCTTGGTCACCTGGTAGAAGTAATGTTTGTCAGATTTCTCCACTGTAATTTCTTACACTGTAATCTTTGAAAGAAAGGCACTGTACACAGTGCAAGAAAATAGAGTAGTGTTGGATTATGACACAAAGTATTAAATATTTGCTAGCACATACTGATATAAATGAATTATCAGATGAATTAATAAATAGGCAAGGCAAATCTCCCATGCAAAAGAATTGCAAATAATTTATGTAACAGTAATTTAGTTCAAGGAGGTAGAACATAACTCTCTACTCTTAAGTGACCTTCTTTTTACTTTTCTCACTGGGGATCGAAGGAGATCAACAGATGGTGGAATAGGGGTAGAGAATATTTAAGCATATGATGGCTGTTATTTTCCAAAATTAAATGAAGCCACATAAGTTCGTATTCAAGCATTTTAATGAAACTCTAAGCATTATGTTTACTAATGACGCTGCAGTAGATTTTAAAAAACTTGATAGTGCTTTGAGAAATATATAAAATAATGGAGAACTTATGTAAAAATATATATAAAAAGTTAGAAAGAACTTCCAATAGAGAGAGGGGAAAATCTCATTAGTGAAGTGATAGATTTGAAGCCTTGTAAACCTCTCCTGGATTTCTGATGTACCGTGACAGAGATATACTTTTAACTCCACATGCATACACATGTACATATATACTCTACATATTTGAGTTTGTGCATGCTTATGTCTATGCCAGTGTATGTGTATATATGGGAGTATATGTGATAGCGTACCAGTGTGCTCCCATATAAGTGTCCAGCAGTTTGCTAAATACCTTGATTTATTCCCAGGGAACTTTCACATGCTGAAAAATAGTGTCTTAAATGGGAAACTACAAAATCCTTAATGTGTTAGATAGAAGGTTATATTAAATTGCTTTACCTACACTTAATATTAATGATCATCTATTTTCTCATGGATATGTATTGATATATTTTCTCCAAAGTATGTGACTTAAATATTATTCATCATGATTTACATAAAGTATCTGGTAAATTTTGATAGTCTTAGAAATATAAATTATGATAGCTCATGCACAAAATATCTTCAATCAATAGTTGAATTGATTATATTTAAGTCTCAGTATTTTTCTTATTATTTAGAAGGGCATGTTAATTTCTTCTTACATTTAAACTTATGTAAAGTGCAATCAGTTATTTATGAAATCTTATTTTGGCAAATTTCAGCCATTTTCCTTACCACTAAGAATAAAATTGATGTAAAGACGCAGATGTGCTTATAACCACCCTAATCCTAACCCTAACCACACTTTGTTGACGATAAACACTTTTCTAAAGATTACAATGTATTGTAAAAAAACAAAAGATAAATATTGACATTGACAGAAATATGGTTGACTTAAGGTATGTATGAAAATACTCAGGCTTCTGTTTAAATTACCTTCACTTCTCTTCACTTGGCCAGGTGGTTAGGGATAGAAAAAAGTAGTGGTCTCTTAGGCACATAATGTTTGTAAGTTCAGGATTTTGTGTACTAAGAATTTTTTTCTAAATGACATAATCTTGCTTAAAACATCACCCAGAAACCCAATTGCTCTCACAAGAGACTTTTTAATTAACAGTCACATCTGTGCTATTACACTATATTTTTGCAAAGCTAGCAACAACTTAAACCACATTATTAAGTTATGAAAAAATGCATAAATCTCAGTGGACTTGTTTGGTGTTTCAAGAGCCAGAAATAGTGATCCCTATGCCTCTAGGGTCTGGCCTTGAATTACTTAAAAAAATTTTTAACTGATATTATTAAATATTTAATAGTAGAATATTTGAGCCCCTTTCAAATATAAATGACATTAAAAATTAACCTGTTTAAACTATTAAAGGTTACCTGAATAAAATTGATTAGAAATAGGTTTCAAATCTGTTTAAAATAGCACTGGTGCCAGAAGATGCAATTTTCCAAGAGACCAATAAACCAATAGTTTAATATTTAAATTAAATATATATTAAACATTGAAGGTCTAGAGGGCTTGGAGGTCTGGAGGCTGCTTAAAAACATTAAGATAAACAGTTATTGCTACATTGTCCTCATGTAGCTTGTGTATACAAAGTCTTTATTTAAAAAATCACTGCTCTAATTGCAAATAACTTTAATGTGCTGTATTTTTTTTACCTTTAGAGTTTTTATATTTACTTTATTTTCCTCTTAATATATTATTTACCATTCATTCACCGGAAATGTTGACTAGAAATTTTGCAGGACTTTTTTATCTTTAAATTAGATTTCACACCCCAACTCATGAATTTATAGTTAATATTTGATAATAAAATATCCCTGAAATAAGGGAAATATGAAATCTATATTCAGTAAGTTATTTTCTTTCAAAGTCTTTATTAAATAGATAGCTAAATTTCGCACTAAAAAAGTATAGGATTTCAGAACCATAATGAGGTACATATTGAACATATTAATATTGGGCCCTATTAAGAAAAATATAATTGTACACAGTGGAAAGCATTTAATATTATGTCAAATATGTGAAATCACTTCATGGAAAATAGTTGAAGCTTTACTCAGCTTTAAATCACATACAAATCTAAGAATTAATTACAATTGATTTTATAGAAGATTTGTAAAGCAGAACTTTTCAAAATATTGTTTTTTGAGAAAGTTTTGAATAATATAATTTAATTTGTCTTGATATCACTGGAGACCAGGAAAAACTGACTTAACTTGATAATGATAAGACTTGCCCTCTTTTTAAATAGAATATTTAAAATATGTCAGCTAACTCTCATGATTTAATGATTTACATAGAAAGTTCAGTGCAGCATATAAGAATATTGTTCTATTTAAAGAAAAAATTAAGGGAAGAAAAAGAATGGGAGCATAGTTCTATAATTTAGAAAGATGAATATTTGAAAGTCTGAAGTTTTTAATGAAAGGTATATTTGTAATTGGTATTGTCTAATGCAATCTATACAAAGAAATTTACATTTATATTTACATTTGTACCAAAGAGAATGAATACATGAATTTAGACTGTGACTATTCTTTTTATTCCTTGTAAAATACTTTTTTAAAAAATTACTGTTCTATTTATGCATTGATTAAAAAAACCTACACACCATTTTACTATGTCTAGATACATATTACACATTTCCATGGAGATGAATTATGCAAATATTCATATATTCCATATAACTCACACTGGGGCTGCTAAATAAAATGAAACAGACTTCAGAGTAAACCAACGCAGGAAAAAAAAATGAGATTAGCCTTTGATTTAAAAAGAAAAACAAAACAAAAACAAGAAACAGAAAATAAAATATATCTTTCTCTGAGGTGACAGAGAAATAAGAAAAGTTGTTTTAGATGTAGCTAAGGTTATAGGTAGTTGGGTATCCCTGGTAACTTGAGAAAGTATGAGTCTCAGAAAACTGAAGCTACCAATGAACATTTTACACAGCTGACTAGGAAGCTGAAAGTATAGAAAGATTATTGATGTTGGAATCCCTGAATTTTCACTGATGCACACTGGCAGAGTTATATGATTTGCCAAGACAGGGTTTAGAATCCTCAGTAAAATAAATGGGAATACCCAGAATTGGAGTATGATGGATAATTTATCCCAAGGAAAAGGGAATTTTGTAAATCATCAAGAAAATGATTGGAACGGTGAACTGTATTGTCTCCATTGGCCAAGGGAAAAAAAAAGTCAATAAATGGGGTTGTTAAATTAGGAGAAAACAGTTATTTCAGAGACCAGGGTATAACAATAGGGCTGATAAGCAGAAGTGGTAAAAGGAAGGGTTTAAATGAAATATGTGATAAAAAGTACTTAATAAGAAATAGAGAGCGGAACTATGACATTGAACAGGCAAGGACAATTTTAGGTATAGCTGTAAGAGTAACTTGAGATGAAGGCTATTTGAATTTACTTTAAAATATATTTCTTGTGGGGACAAACTCTCTAAATCTCAGTTTCTTTATATGACAGAAAATAAAGTAATGTAGCTTATCAAAGTATTGTTAAGATTAAACAGGAACAAGTGATTGGTGCTGCACGGGACACATTGTTATATATTCCATGTATGGATGGATTTTTAAAATTCATTTGTTATTTTTTTCTTACTGTCTCACAAAGGGACAGTAGAATTGGTGATATCTTTAGTTTCATTTGCCATGTTTGTAGTTTTCAAATGAAATATTGTTTCTGTCTGGAATCTACTTTCTACTGAATTTTTGCATGTCTTTACTGAATTAGTTTTGTCTGTCCTTTTACAAATGCAAATAAGTAGCAAACCTATCTCAATCATATTTCATGTGCAGTGCCTTGGCCACTGGCCAACTCATAACGTCTATCAGACTTTCTAAAAGCTGTTTTTTGGTCTCTGGGTATCTAGCCCACTGTGATTTGTTTAATGGTTTGACATGTGCAGTACACCTTTTCTAGGCATTGTAGATTGTCTTGTTACATTAGTCTCATATTTCTGGTCTAGTTTCTTGAATTTCTAGCAAGCATGCAAGGGAATTCTGCTTTCCATTGTTTTGCAAACTATTCTGCCAGCATTATGAGCTGTCTATCACAAAAAGAAAAGCAAGTAAAGTTAAAGAGTTCCTCTTTATCTGCATCCGTAGTTTCACATATAGCAGCGAAGTTTTTTTATTTTCATGTAGCTTTCTCAAGTGTTCCTTTTTCTCCTCTTACATTTTTCATTAAAACGATTTCTGTTTCTCGGCGTGGAGTCAGACTAGAAATAATTATTGACTGATTTCTCCATCATTAACTTTGAGAGTCTCTTGCTTGTTGCTCAACCATTTGTTTGTAGATATATTAATTACAGAATCTTTTTCACATTCTTTTTTCTGGTACTTGTTTTAACATCTCTTGTGTCTTCTTGAAAAGCCTAGAATCCATCAGCCAGATATATAAGCCACCTTCTGTGAAGTAAGACAGGATGGAAAATTAATGGTTACGTTGCAACAGTCATTTGATCTTTTCCTGTGTTTATCACTCCTACAATTGGCTTTTCAATCTCAAACTCAGTTCTCAATTTTGTTCCAAAGCGAGGATTTTGAGGGCAGTATGAACCTTTATTAACTCTTTCATCTCAGTGGGATCCCATTAAAGTTGGTGCTTTAATGTGCAAGAATTAAAAACTAGGGAATAGTGTGAATTTCTAATGGCACATTTCTAATCACATTTCCCTTCCTGGGGTATACTCAGTGTTGTAATTAAATTGCTCTTATGTATACTGAACAGTACTCTGTTTAGAGTATAAAAGCAATACCTTCTGAAAGTGCCAGTTGGTGACCAGAGAGTAACTAAGACCCTGTGAAAATCAAACTATTATATTGACCTCTATTTTGCTGTTTTTTTTCTTTTGCTAACCTTTATTATGCAACTATTATATATTACATTTAGTGCAAAGCAATATGAGTGTATAAATATATACCAGCTTTTTAAGACCATTAGTTGAATAGTAATAGACATATTAGATCTTCCTGCAGTAATTTCTTGGGCTCAACAGGCAGCCAATTAGCACTGTAAGACATGGAACTATAACATCACAAACAAGCTATTTGTGTATTTCAGTATTAAATTAGTTTTCTTTTAATTCAATAAAAGTAATGCTAATGATAAGATCTAATGAGTGAACATGCATTCTCAAGCATTTTCTTTTATCTCCAATTCATTTTATTTTCCGTTATCACTTTGATTCAACATTGAAGGGGACTCATTAGGGAAACACAAAGATATTAATGTAAAGATTTAAGTGATATAAAGAGCCCTGTCCAAGGTACAGGTACGTATCAAATAATTTTAATTAAAATAATGGCACTTGGGAAGCATTTTAGAAGATACTAATCTGTAAGCTTGATAAACGGGAAAAGCGATCTAGGTATAGTTAAATATTGTCTTTTCTCTGAGCACTTACAACAAAGAAAATGAAAGAGATTTAATTTACCATTGTATTAAATGTTTTATGTTCAAAAAAATTTCTACTTTAACATTGAGGTTGTTCTTTATGTTTTTTAATAATTCTTTCGAATAACACAAAAGCTTCATTCAGTTCTATTCGCTAAGGGATTTCATTCACTTAGGAACGTGTACTGATTCTGATTTATAAAAAAATTTTCTGTTTTTGGATAGATGAATCTAGAAGTTATGAAAGCACTTCCATAATTTAAATTGAGCCAGTCAGTCCTGGGGCAATTTGGTGTAGTTGTTGGACTCTCTATGTATCATAGCTGAATCAAGAATTCCTGCAGATTCTCTGGAAAAAAATGCTTTCATGGGAATAGTGAAGTAGATCTTGCTCAGTAAATACTGCAGTGGAATTTGAGCTGTAATAGCAAATCTGTGATAGCAAGATGAAGGAATTATTGACACAATAAAAGGAGGGAAGGAAAAATGTGAAAACATGACTTACAGTTTCATACCAGGGGTTAAAAGAATCATTTTATCAACATGCCAGCCTTTTATCAACAACTTGATAACCTTGAGGTACATTTCTTGTAAGTCAGTTTGATTTTCAAGCCTTATGCCCTACAGTGCCACACTTATACCTGGCCAAGAAGGGCTTAGTCTTCTGACATGGGCTGGCCTGTGTGAGGGGCTCACTCTGGCTCTTCTCTGACAATAATCTTTTCTGCAGGATTAGGACTCAACTTTATGAGCACCCATCCACATTGTAGATACATTGTAGGTACAGTCTACCCAAAATAAGCCTCAGTTTGGCTCCATGGCCTATGCTAAGTCCTTTGCTAGCTTGGTGATTGATTATATTTTATTATTATTTTTAATGTTTGTTTATTTTTGGTAGAGAAAGAGACTGAGCACACGTAGGGGAGTGGCAGAGGGACACCTAAAATCAGAAGCAGCTCCAGGCTATGTGCTGGCAGCACAGAACCCTGATACAGGGCTGGAAATCAGGAACCATGAGATCTTGAGATCCTGACCTGAGCTGAAGTCAGATGCTTAACTGACTGAGCCACTCAGGTGCCCCATGTGGTGATTTTTTTAAATTAACATTTGTTAAGCAAACCCCTGGGTTATTGTATAATGGTTCAATAAAGACCATAAGGGAAGGTGAGATAGAGGAGTTTATTACTCATAGTCCTGGAGGGAATACACAGCATATCTTAAATGGTCACATAGGGAGGTCAGGGGAGGGTGTGGGCAGAGTGCAAGGAGCAGCACTTGAGGCACATGCCTTTATTAGCATCTGTGCATAGGGTGCTTTTGGGCTCTCCAGGTTGAGTCTGGATTGGTTAGTTCACACTGAAAATAGGGAGATTTTGGTAAGCTCTATGGTAGTCTTATTTCAGGGATGCACAAGTGAAGGAGTTGGGAGGCAGAAGAGACTGCCCATCATCATCACCACTGGGGAACTCATAACGGAAACTTAGACTTGTCACTGTGTAGGCTGTCAGATAGGACATGCACTTGAGAAAGGGGCTGGTGTCAGTTCAAGGGCCCAGAAGGCCACTTAAGCTACAAACTGGATGCAGAGGTAGCAACATCATAGAATACTTTAAACTCTCAAGAGCCAGTCAATCTTTCCTACGTCAGACTATGTGCACAGGCCTACCTCACATTCCAGAGGGTTGTCTGAAAGGGAAATGCTGATGATTGTGTAGAGACTACCCTGTAGACTAAGCTTGGATGAACAGCCTAGAGTATATAATGCAGGAATGGTTGGTCCTTCGTGATACAGGAAAAAACCTGGAGGGTGGAAAGAGAAGAGGAATGGACTGTGAGCCTCCTGGATAATAATAAAGATATATTTATCAAAATAGGATAATAAATAGTTTACTAATAGTTGGATAAATAACTTAAATATCTGAACACCTTGTATGTGATTTTTCCGTTTTGTTCCTTTCTTGGGACAACAAATGTTAACCAATACAATTTTCATACAGTCAGAAGTGCCAGAGAGTATAGCTGCACCACTATTTAATTTGCTACAAAAAATAATCAAGAGGAGATTGTCAACTAAACTATTAGATAACATTTCTATAACTTACATTTTAAACTTTTTGAAAGAAACGTTTTAGACTTAAAGATACATTTTAACCATGTGTCACTTGTGTGTAATTAAAAATAAGTGAACAAAGCTCATTACGATATGCCCAATACTCTTCTGTATTCTTATTGTGAATATTTTGCATCAGCTGCTTATTCTGGTGTCTACATCCTGACACCCCTTTTGTAATATTTGATGTTGCCATATCCTTTATAAGGTTACTGTCAACAAAAGAATTGAAGACCAAGTTAGAACACGTAAAGGAAATAGATCATTATGAAAATTTCTTTAGCCAACTATGGTTGTCAAATGTGTTCTAATTTAAGAAATTTTAAAATGCAAGTGTGTGTGTGTGTGTATGTGCATATACACACATAAGGGATGAAACAGTGTCATTCATTTATAATGTTCTTAACAACATTGAACTTGAAAAAGCTAACAAACACTCTTTTAGTCTGTCTCCATTGTCTCACATTTGAACTTTAATATTTTTCTCCTTTACCTCATACTTCTACTTCCTTCCCCCTTCTTTTTTTGTGTGTTATAAAAGTCATTAAGGACATTTATTTTATTATCAGGCATATTACTCACATACACCTGTTTCATTGCTGGAAATATTGCTGAAAATATCAAGGTTCTCATTATAAATTGATGTTGAAAATGAAACCTGTAGTTTATCTAGCTATATTTTATTATATAGTAAATTGATATTTCACGAAGATATTTTATACAGATTTAATTATATTATATTAAACAAGTAAAATGATGTATCAGGAGTGTTACTATTTTGAGGAGCCTGTTTGGCTCAGTCAGTTAAATGTCCAACTTCTGCTCAGGTCGTGCTCTCACAGTTTGTGAGTTTGAGCCCCACATTGGGTTTGTGCTGACAGTGCAGAACCTGGAGCAGCCTGGAGCCTGCTTAGGATTCTGTGTCTTCCTCTCCCTCTCTTCCCCTCCCTAATCATACTGTCTCTCTCTCTCAAAAATAAATAAACATTAAAAATTTTTAAAAAGTGTTAATATTTTAATTAGTATTTAATATTTTAATGCTGTGTCATTTATTATGTACCAATTATGGGCTTATTGTATTGAAAGAAAGCATATTTTCATTGAGTTATTAACCAAAAGTTATTATTTAAATGAGTTTCTTTTCATAATTCTGGGATCTTGTAGGTGATTAACCTCATAGTTTTTTCCTAATTATTTAATGTGGTCTCTATGACATTCCATAATTTTGTCTTCCTCCATGACTATAACTTCATTTTTCATCATTTTCCCATTGTCTTCGGAGTTTAAACCACACTAGTCTTATAAATTCCTATTAACCACTATGGGACTGCTCTCTATTTTCCTGTTGGATTTAGGAGTCCTTTCTCATGAAGTGTATTCTTTTAAAAATCCTCATTCCTTTGCAAGGTCTCTTCTTTATATATGATTCCTCTTTGGTATGTTAATTCAAAATTAATATTTGAGTTGTTTTGAGTTTTTATATCAAGTTATTATGGACAAAGCTGGTATATATACATTCACTTGCAGAGTTTTGTGTGAATATGAATTTTAATTTCTCTGGAGTACATGCCCAGTATGTGCAATTGAATTTTATAAGAAATGAACAAATTGTTTCACAGAGTTGTCATGGCAAGCACAGTTTGAGACCCCAGATTCCCACCCACTAGTGTACATGCCCTCTAAAACTCTCCCCCTTGAGTACCAGTGACAGCTGTGAACATTATGCAGAACACTCCTGTGACATGGCGAAAGGAACTTTGAAGATCTAATTAATGTCCCTAATCAGTTGACTCTGATATAATCAATATAGAGGTTATCCTCTGTGGACCAGACATAATTAAGTCAGCCCATTTTATTTTTTGTTTATTTAAGAAAAAATTTTAACGTTTGTTTATTTTGAGAGACTGAGACAGAGCATGAGCAGGGGAGGAACAGACATAGAAGGAGACATAGAATCCAAAGCAGGCTCCAGGCTCTAGCTGTCTGCACAGAGCCCGATGCAGAACTCAAACTCATGAGCCATGAGATCATGACCTGAGATGAAGTATGATGCTTAACCAGTTGAGCCACCCAGGTGCCCCATGAAAGCCCATGGGCTTAAAAGAGACTCAGAGCATCAGAGTCTGCTCTGTGGGCCTGAGGAACAAATGGGTATATTGTTTAGTGTGTCATCTGACAAAGACCCAGATGTGGCTCTAGATATTGAGAATGCTGTCCAGCCAGGAGCCAGCAAGAAAACAAGGCTACTGGTCACAGCACCACAAATAAATTAATTCTTCCAACAATATGAGGAGATTGAGACTACCACTTTCCTTGATCTGGCCTCAGAGAAGCTCACATTTAAGTTAACACCTTAATTTCAAACTTATCATACCTTGAACAGAGGAGCCATAAAATGAACTACATGGCTGGCTTTTGTCCTCTGTTCTTAGGAGATAGTCTCTAAACTCTTGGAATCTACCACATGGTAGGGTTGTCTGTTGCTCCTCATGGGCCAGTCAGATTGTACTGGGCAGTGTATGCTGGCAAGGTCACTCATGATGGGACCCTAGATAGTCAGGGCTAATAAAGTGGCTCAGGATGGGGTCTGGTCAAGACATAAAGACAATGTGATCAGTGAGTTGAGACTTGAGGGATGGAAGGGGGCTGGCTTCAACCTGCAACTTCTCTCCTGAGGGGTAAAGAAGGAATGGAGCATGGAAGGCACTGGCCTTTTAATGTGCTGCCTGAGGGGCTAGTTTCTGTCTTGCCTCACATAGAATGTTCATGAAATAGCCATAGGTCAGATGCCTGGGGGCAGGTAAAAAGAAAGAAAGTGGCAGGCCGCTTACTGGAGAGGGCATGGCTATGAGACATTGAGAGAAGACAAAACCTGAGGCTTCTTCCCCAGGAAGGAGGTAACATGTTGAGTAGGCCTGTTATGGCTCTGGCCTCTCAGTGAGCTACCAAAGGAGAGAGTTTATTTCTTCTCACCTGGAGTGCTGAAGGAACTGACATAGTTTAATGAAGACAATTATGAAGAAAGGAAAAAGAACAAGTGTCTTACCATACCTCACCTGGCTCAGCAGCATAGGGAAAAGGCACAGAACTAGAGGACTTCTCTACAAGGAAGGTTAGATGGACATAAAGCATGCCTCCAACGTCCTGGCCCATGGTATAGCAGACAGACACCAGAAAGAGCACCAGGTGATGAGCTTCTGAAAGGAAAAGAAACCAGTCAGTCCCTTACTTAATAACTTATATAAGAAGTCCAGAGAAGACACATAATATATAAAAGTTTTGAGAGACTCCCAGAATCTCTCCCTGGGTTGATTTTCCTTGTCAAAGATGGTAAGTAAAGATTTGGAGAGTTGGTTGTTTGTTCAAATGCGCAGGCAGGAGCACAATGTATAACGGAACACAAAGAGTCAGGAAGTTATGACACAACAAAAGAAAAAAATATATATATATATGTATCTATCTATCTCCAGTAATAGACCTTAAAGAAATGAGATTTATAAATTACGTTAGAAAAAATCAAAATAATCATCTCAAAGAAGCCTAGTGCATTAAAATAGAACATAGCAACAGGAAATGAAATCCAGAAAATGATGCATGAACAAAATGAGAATATAAACAAAAAATAGAAACAATAGAAAACAACCAAACAAAAAAATGTGTGGCTGAAGAATACAGTAACTGAACTGACAAATTTAATAAAGAGCTTCAACTGCAGACCCAGTCAATCAGAAGAAAAAAAGAATCAGCAAAAGTTGAAGAAAGATCATTTAAAATGATCAAGTTAGAGAAACAAATAGAAAAAAGAGTGAAAAAGAGTGAAGAAATCCTAAAGGACTTGTGAGAAACCATCAAAGAAATCAATATATACAGGATAGGAGTCCCAGAAGAAGAGAAAAGGGAAGAAAGCTTATTAAAAAAAGAAAGAAAGGTCAGAAGCTCCCCAAATAATAAGAAGAAAATAGTTATCTAGATTCATGAAGCCCTCACATCTTTAAATAAAGTCAAAACCGGGGCGCCTGGGTGGCTTAGTCGGTTAAGCGTCCGACTTTCGCTTAGGTCATGATCTCGCGGTTCGTGGGTTCGAGCCCCGCGTCGGGCTCTGTGCTGACTGCCAGCTCAGAGCCTGGAGCCTGTTTCTGTCTGTGACTCCCTCTCTCTCTGACTCTCCCCTGCTCACGCTGTCTCTCTCTCTCTCTCCTAGAAATAAATAAAACATAAAAAAATTTAAAAAAAAATAAAAAATAAAAATAAATAAAGTCAAAACCAAATTAGTCTTTACCAAGCCATGTTATAATCAAATTGTCAAAAGTCAAGGATAAGGAGAATTTTGAAAGCTGGAAGAAAAACGTGACTTTTTACATACCAGGCATCCCCCACAAGACTATAAACAGATTTCTCAGCAGAAACCCTGCCAGAGAGGAGTGGGCTGATCAAAGTGGTGAAAGAAAGGGAAGTTGACAACCAAGAATACAAGACCTGGCAAACCACTCCTTAAAAAATGAAGGAGAGATAGAGACTTTCCTACATAAACAAAAATTGGAGGCATTCATTTCGAATAGATGCCTTATCGGAATTGCTAATGGGAGTTCCTCAAGTTGAGATTAGGGGATGCTTGACAGTAACAAGAAAGCACATGGACGTATAAAACTCACTGATAAAGATAAATATCTAAACAAATATAGTATGTTCTAATACTATGATGGTGATGTATAAATCACTTTTAATTTTAGTATAAAAGCTAAAAGATAAGAATATCAAGAGTAACTATAAGGGTGCCTGAGTGGCTTATTAAGTGAAGCATCTGACTCTTGATTTTGGCTCAAGTCATGATCTCACGGTTTGTGGGATTGAGCCCTGTGTCATGCTCCATGCTTCAGCAGGGAATCTGCTTGAAATTCTCTCTCCCTCTCTCTTTGCCCTCCCCTACTTGCCTCCTCTGTCTCTCTCAAAAGAGTCATGTCTTAAAAAAGAATAACTATAGCCACAAAAAAGCATTGATGAGTACACAATATAAAAGTATGTAAAATGTGACATCTAGAATATAAAGTATACGTGGAGGAGAAATAAAGTGTAGAACTTTTGTATGTGATTCAATTTGTACCTATATAAGGCCGAATTCTTCAGAAAAACAGAGCCAATAGGAAAGATTGAGGAGATTCCTTATGAGGAATTGGCTCACACAACTGTGGAGGCTGAGAAGACTCACGATCTGCCATTTGCAGGCTGCAGATTCAGAAAAACTGGCGATGTCATCCAGTCTGAATCCAAAGTCCCAAGAATCAGGAAAGCCACTTATGTATATTCCAGTTTGGGTTTGAAGGACAGAGAAACAGGAGCACTTGGGGGAGAAGAGCAGTTTCAGCTCAAGCAATGAGTCAGGAAGTGCCAAATTCTGCCTTCTTCCAGCTTTTCTGCTATTTACGCATTTAAAGGATTGATTGATGCCCACCCACACAGGGAGAACAAGCTGCTTTACTAAGTCCGCCAAGTCAATGCTAATTCCATCTTGAAACAATTTTAGAAACATATCCAGAAATAATATTTCACCAGCTATCTAGACTATGTTGACCCAGTCAAGTTGACATAAAATTAAGCATCACATTATCAGTTTAAATAGCTATACTTTATGTAACTATATTTTATATTTTATGTAAACCTCATGGTAACCACAAATAAAACACCTACTTAAGATACACAAAAGAAAAAGAGAAAATCATAAAAGCATATCCCCACAAAATATCACTGTGTCACAAATCAAGGCCATAAGGGAGGAAGAAAAGGACAAAAGAACTATTAAACAAAAAAAAATAAATGGATTAAAATCCCCAATTGTAAGAGACAGAGTGTCTTAATGGATATATATTTTTAATCTTTATTTATATTAGAAAGAGAGTTCATATGAGCCTGCAGTACAGTGTGCCAGTGGGGGAGGGGCACAGAGAGGGTGACATAGAGAATCCAAGCAATCTCTGCATTGTCAGCACAGAGCTCAATGTGAGGCTCAAACTCAGGATCTGTGAGATCACGACCTGAGCCAAAATCAAGAGTCAGACACTTAACTGAGCCACCAAGGTGCCTCTGTGGTTACTTTTAATGGATTAAAATATCAAGTTGCAGTTCTATGCTATCTAGAAGAATCTTACTTTATATTTAAGAATACACATGTGCTTAAAATGAAGAGGTGTAAAAATATATTCATGAGAATTCTAATCAGAAGAGAACTGGGATAGCTGTGCTTACATTGGAAAAAACAGACCTTAGTTCAAAAACTGTCACAAGATACATGGAAGGTCACTATATAATGTTAAAAGAGTAAATTCACGAGAAACATATAACAATTATAAACTTAAATGCAGCCAACAGCAAGTAACCTAAATATATAAAGCAAACATTGACAGATCTGAGGGGAGACTATGTCAGCTAGACAATAATAATGGGGGAATTCAATACCTTGTTTTCAATAATGAGTAGTAGATTCAGACATAAAATCAATATGGAAACAGTGAATTTGAGCAACACTGTAGACCTAAATAGACCTAACATATACAGAACATTTTCTACATCAGCAAAATATGAATAATTTTCAAGCACACATGGAACATTCCCCAGGAGGGATCACATAATAGGTCAAAAAGCAAGTTTCAACAAATTTAAGAAGATTTAAATCATGTCAGATGTCTTTTCCAACAACAATGAAATAAAGCTAGAAATTGATAATAGGAAAGCTGTAAATTTCACAAATAGATTAGAAATTATATAACACACTCTTGAACAACCAAAAGTCAGAGAAGAAATCAAAAAGGAAATAGTAAAATAATCTCAAGATAAACAAAAACATAACATACCAAAACTTACATAACATGGATGATAAATACCTACAGTGAAAAAGAGGAAAAATCACAAATAACCTATGTTTACACCTCTAGAAACTAGAAAAAAGAACAAATTAAGCCCAATGTTAACATAAGAAAAAAATAATAATAAAGATTAGATCAAAAATACATGAAACAGAGAATAATAGAAAAAAATTCAAGATAAGTTGAACTCAAGTGAGTTTTTTTTTAAGATGAAGATATACAGAATTGACACACTAACAAACTCATAGGTAGACCATACAAAAAGAAGACCCCAATATATAAAATCAAATATCAAAGAGGAGGCAATACAATTGGAGCCATAGAAATAAAAAAGGATCAAAAGAGACTATTATGAGCAATTATATGCCCCAAAATTGGATAATCTAGAAGAAATGGATAAATTTCATAAATATAAAAGCTACCAAGACTGAATCATAAAGAAATAGAAAATCTTAATAGGCCAATAACAAATGGAATGATTAAATAATCAGAAACTTCCCAACAAAGGACCAGGTGGTTTAATTGGTGAATTCTAACAAATATTTACAGAACTAATGCCAATCCTTCTCCAACTCTTCTAAAAAATAGAAGAGTAGAAAATGGTTCTAGACTCAGTTTTTGATGCTAACATTATCTTGATATCCAAAGGAGACAAGGACCCTACAGGAAAAGAAAAACTACAGGCCAATATGCCTGATGGACACGGAGGCAAAATGGTCAACAAAATACTAGCAAATTGAATTCCAGCACATTGAAAGTACCGAGCACCATGAACAAGTATGATTTCTCTTTGGGATGTCAGGTATACCAATATACCATTCTGACTCAAATATATAATTGAGTAGACAATTATGTCATCAGCTGCTAAGGATAATTTTTTATTTTTCCAATCTGTATATCTTTTATTTCATTTGCTTGATATATTGTTCTGTGTAGGATTTCATGTACTATATCCAATAGGATGATGAGAGCAGACATCCCTAACTTGTTTAGGGGAGAGTCCTCAGTGTTTAACCACTAAATATGATGTTCAAGGTTTCTTCTTCCTGATTGACTTTCTGTCTACTTCTTACATTAGCCATTTGTAAATAACTTTCATGATTTGTCTGTTTCTCTTCAATTCTGTATTTTTTTTTCCAGTGTATTCTGGAGTTTTGTTACTAGGTTCATAACCACTTAGGAATGCTACATTTTTGGTGAACTACTCACATCTTTTTTTTTTTTTTTCCCTTTTTAAAATTAGTAATGCTCACATCACTATTAAGTGACCCTTTTATCTGTAATAATATTTTTCTCTTAAATCTATAGCATTTTAGGGGCACCTGGGNTATTTTCCCATTCCCATTTATCTTAGGTTTTCTTTTATTTCTTTTCTGAATTTCTTTTGAGTTAACAGAGTTTTTCATGATTGCATATTTCTTTGTTGGCTTATAAGCTGTAATTCTTTGTGTATGTGAGATAGATTACTTTCTACTTATTACATTATGTTTTCAAATCATATTGTATCACTTAAACCTTAAATAAATGATAAAAAGAATATTNATGTTTTATGCAATTTTTATACATTTCTTTCTATATATATATATATTATAAATACCATAATGCATTGTTATTATCTTGTTGTAAACAATTATTCTTCAAAGAAATTTAAAATAGGACATTATTTCATATTTATTTTTTGCCTTTTCAAGTGTTTGTCATTCTTTTATGTAGATCTGGGTTTCCATGAATTATCATTTCATTATGTCTAATAACTTCTGTTGACTTATTTAAGTTCAGATCTGTGGTTGCTGAACGCTTACAGCTTCTCTATATCCGAGATAGTCTTTATTTTGCCTTTGTTTTGAGAAATCTCTTTACTGGATATGAAATCTCTTTGAAAGTTTTCTTCTTAAGTCCATAAAATTGTTGCTGCATTATATTCTGTAGTACTTTTTTTTAATCCCTGTATTTGCTTTTCTATACTTAATGTGTCCTCTTTCTCTGGTTATTTTTAAGTTTTTCTCTCTATATCTAGCTTTGAACATTTTGATGACCATATGCCTTTATGTAATTTTCTCTGTATATTTCTTCTCTTTGAGTTTATTGAGCCTCTTGGATTTGTGTGTAAATTTTATAGTATTTGATAAATTTTTCTCATTTTTTTGGCTAAGCCCTGGACAATGTCTCCAGACAGTATGCTGATGCATTAATAGGTTTTATTTCCTGTATTTCAGAGACCACTGTCCTGCACTGCCAGAAGTTGAAAGCTATTAATTTACATGCTGTGTTCAGTTTTTTAGGCATTTTAGGAGAATGGCTAAAACATTGTGGCCAGAGTTCGAAGTTCTTGCACTCTTTTAAAATGTTTTATTCTGCGGTTATCCTCAGGATTTTCATTATACTTATTGATTGATTCATTCATTCTTGTGAACCATGATGCATTTTTAGCTGAATTTGAAGAACAACAAAAATTTTTTAAATAAATCCTGATACTTAATTTCTTGATAATGTGTCACATGAAAATGTATGCTCTAAAGGGTTTTCTTTGTTTTCTTCCAAACTTCTAAATGGCAAAACATTCCAAGAATCGGTTTTTATGTAGGAAATATTTCATTGTACAGATTTGAGAAGTCAGATATATTATGATATGAAATTTCTAACTCCTACATTTTCTCTCATGAACTACTCAGATTCATATATCCAACCATGTATTTAACATTTTTGATTGGATGCAAAATACAGGCCTCAAATTTCATTAAAACGAAAGGAAAGTTAAGGACAGGAGTAAGTAAGCAGAGAAGGAAGGAAGGAAGGAAGGAAGGAAGGAAGGAAATGTGTAGATTGTATGCTTCTCTCTGCAGTGCTGCTCTCCTATCAGCGTCTCCATCTTAATAAATCACAAAACAATATTGCAGCTGCTTGTGTGAGAGAAGGTAGAAGTCTTAAGAGTTTTTTCCTTCCCTTTCTTTCAACTCAAACAGTATCTACTCTAGCTCCTAATGTATCTTGCATTTGACCAGTTTTTACCTCCTGTTCCAATATAATGGACTACTTCAAGTACTCCAATATCATGGGCTACTCCACCTTCAGCATATTAACTTCTACAAATCCTTTAGACAGAAAAAAAAAATGATGCTGCTAGTAAAAGTAGTTAGTAAATTATATAATGCAATCATTTGAGGCAACTACAGTAAATATATTAAGTGAAATAACTTATACATTTTAAAAAGAATATTTTTTGGGTTTTACCTATAAAAAGTAACAACATAAATTAATCTATTTTAAGTAATAAAAGTCAAACTACTTAATAAAAAGAAAAAAATCATTAATAAACATCTCAGGGCACCTGGGTGGTGTCTGACTCTTGGTTTTGCTTCAGGTTGTGATCTCATGGTTTCATGAGTTTAGGCCCTGCATTGAGCTCCGTATTGACGGTGCAGAGCCTGCTTGGGATGGTCTGTGACCCCCTCTCTCACTACCTCTCTCCCCCTCATGCTGTCTCTGTCTCTCTCAAAATAAGTAATTAAACTTTATAAAAAATAAACTCTCCATTATGGCTTCTTTATAATACCTTGTCTATAAATAGGCACTATAGAATAATTTTAACTTTTTATCATGAAAAACTTAAATGCAAGGAAGGCTATATGATTTCTTGTACAAGAATCACATAGCTTCAGTAATTATCAACTCAAGTCTAAAGTTACATTATTTATATCCTATGTCTGTAAACCACACTTTTACAAATGTAAAAGTTTAAATACATATCTTTAAAAGGTAAGAATTTCTTTAAAAAATCTATGTCACTATCATATGTATATTTTAGAAATAACGTATCCTCTAATATTTATTGTTCATATGTTCCCATTTGTTTTAAAGATTTCATTATTTTTATTTTGTTGTTGAATTAAAATCTAAGTAAATTAAAATTATTTTACTTTTTATGCATACATACATGTTCACAGATATAGACACTCATTTATTTTCAAGTTTTGCCTCAAGTTTTTTTTACTATAAGGATTCTTACTTTTAAATTTTTTTTTAATGTTTTATTTATTTCTGAGAGAGAGAGTGAGCAGAGGAGGGTCAGAGAGAGGGAGGGAGACACAGAATCTGAAACAGGCTCCAGGCTCTGAGCTAGCTGTCAGCGCAGAGCCCGACGCGGGGCTCAAACCCAGGAACCGTGACATCATGACCTGAGCCGAAGTCAGACGCTTATCCAACTGAGCCACCCAAGCACCCCAAGTTTTGCCTCAGGTTTTGACTTACAGTTTATTTTACTGACAAAACAAAATCTTTTTCCTGTAGGAAGATATGCAGTCTGGACTTTATTGATTATAGCCTCATACTATTTGTTAGGATATTTCTCTGATGTCTGTGTTTTTATAAATGGAGTAGCTGTATATATAGGTTTCAACAGATTCAGGTTTAATATTTTGGGCAGACCTACTTACGTGGTATTATGTTTTTTCATCAGGCAGCAAATTGTGTCTGATTGTCTTTTTTGTGATGTTTGCAGTTGTGATAATTGATATCTGTATTTCCTTTTCCATGATAGGTTTATTAAAGTTAATTTAATTTTTCTTCAAAATGTGAGTCATATTTCAATGATAATCACAGTATTTTGAGAAAATTTGATTCATTAGAGTCAGTACATTCTAGTATAGTTAAGTTTAACTCTGATAGAATTATTATGAATTTTGAATGGGAATTAATATTTATATGCTGTTTCAACAGCTACTTCCAATAAATGCATTTTTAAACACATTTTATATAAATATATTTTTAAAAATAAGGATGATTTAGAATTCTTAAATGAGGCAGTAGTTTGGAAATTATCAGTGGGATCATATTTTGCTTCCTGGAGTATAATCTGCAACTAGAATAAATTTTAAAATATGTATCTATTGCATACATAGAAAATGTTCCCACATAATTTTGGAATTTGTTAATAAAGCCCAAATCTATTAAGATGCAGTTAATGTTACAGAAAATGTTATACCTCTTAAAGCTGAAGAAATCCTTTGCAGTGCACTAGACCTAACACCTCAATTTTCTGGTGAGATTGCTCTAAACAGTTATTTTCCAAGTTATCATTTCAGGTAGTGTCTGCGCTACCAGGCGAGCTTATATTTCTAAGCATGACACCGAGCAAAATTGTGATGTAAAATGTAACTGCCACACATCTTTTTTTAAATATAGTTGATATACACACCAAGCATCTTAATCCTATTTTTGATACAAAAGTAGCTCTTCTTCATTTACTTCTCTCATAGTCCTTCTTTCCTATTTCTTTAATACACTGTATGCCCTTACTCCACACCAAGGTGTCTTATGTGACCACTGAAGTTTTCTTGTGTTGTTTTTGTACTTTTTTTCTTTGAGTATCCTGACATACTAATAATGCACCCTCATGAGTCAGCATAGTTCAAATTTATATTCTGTGTATATTCTGATCTAAACAGTGTAATCTTTGGTATTTCTGGCTTTATGCTTTACCTTTCCATTTGAATTAAAAAATTATTAGGCACATTTTCTCTGAAGGTGGCATATTTATTAGACATCATGAAATGATGCAATAATTATTTGTCCTTAAAAGTCGGTTTTTAGCATAAATTTCTTAACTATATAATCTCATGTTAGTTTTATTTTCAGTGGATATTAAAGTTCCGTATAAAAAGCAATGCACTGTAACCGTCAGCAGAAGTATTTTAAACTGTATAATTTACTAGTTACTGATTCTAATTTAAGTAGCAGTAATTGAGCCTGACTTCTAGAAGGGACTATTATAGTTAGCCTTATGGGAAATTATACAGTGTACTGTCAGGTTAATAATGGATGATCTGTTAAATTGTTTGACTTATCTCTTAAAAAGTATGCCAGGCTTTGCAAAAAGAAAAAGCTTCTAAGAAAGTCCATCTATCATAACAAATCTCTCTGTATGTTGAGTACCTAACTGCTGTGTGTTATAACTCCATGTATATTTGCATGTTTGATATTTATATAATTGTCATAAATAAGTTGTGTATCATGGACCGCATTTTCTCAAAACATGAGTCAGTGAATGGTTGACTTGCACACTTCATTGGATGTATTGATTCCTTTAACTTTTGAGTCATTGGTGAAGCTTATATGGAAAGAGAGGGAATTTAATGCAGTGTTTCTTAAAGTGCTAAGCCAACCAGCCCAGATTCTTTTGAGTTCTACATTAAGAGTGTATATTCTTATGAATAACCCAGATTTACTGAATCAGAATTTATTTATCAGGAAGTACATTTTTATCAAGTTGCTGAGAGTTTGAAGCACACTGATTTAGGTCTTCTAAATCTATTGTTTTAGATAATTGCCAATTTAATCTAGCACATGTTTCTTCCCATATTAATTGCTAAACTGTCTAGTTAATATGTAAGGTAAATGTATAGTTAGTCAAAATTTAACACATTTATGGAATATAAGAAATAAAGAGTTAAGCAAGAAAAATAAAATTTTTGTTTTCAAGTTTGAAAGGCCTTGAAAGTGGTTTTGAGGACTCTAATATTTATTAAGAAACATAATATAAAACGTATCCATGAGAAAGGTGCAGAGGCACACATTACCTTTCTTTAAAAAATTGTAAGTGGTTTATATTGGAAGAGGGAAATTAATTTCTCTTTTAATTTTTGATCTATTGAAATAAGCTTATATTTGCATAATTTACAACAATCTTATGGAACAGAAAAGTGTCTTTGAGACATCTTGTCACTAATGGTAGCAAGTCTCTACTATAATTGTGGAAAGTTACGTTAATAATTTAATCCCAATGATATTTAATTGTTTACTTAAGTTCCCATAATATAGTATGGAATCTGTTAAGTGGGGAATTTAGATAATTTTCCCCAGGGCATTGAGCTTGCAAGTGAAAAACCTGAGGTAGAGACGGAGGAAATTTTTTGGGGTTGCCGGGGTGGCTCCAGTCAGTTAAGCATCCGACTCTTGATCTTGGCTCAGGTCGTGATCTCACGTCTGTGAGATCCAGCCTCATGCCAGGCTCTTTGTTAATATCACGGAGCCTGCTTGGGGTTCTCGCTTTCTCCCTCTCTCTGTCCCTCCTACCTTGTACATGCATGCAGACACTCTCTCTCTCTCTCTCTCTTAAAATAAATTTAAAAAAAAAAGAAATTGAGGAAATTTTATTTCAAGGGATACCCATTTATTATATTCCTCATGTTTTCTTCCTTCTTTTCTGTCTCCTATACTTTGTTCTGTGTGTTTTTAACAAATTAATATATTTCATATTTGTCATAAACTCACAAGAACTATACAATAATTTGTGAAGTAAGGCCTCATGTCTCTGCTTATAAAGGCACTGATCTGATTCATGAGGGCTCTACACTTAGGACCTAACATCTTCCCAAAGGCCCCATCTCCTAACAGCCTCACATTGTGGTTAGAATTTCAACGTATAAATCTAGCAGTGACATAAACTTGCAGTTCATACCTACCCAATTAGATTCACGGACAAGAGCCTGGGACTGGATGTGGCTCTTGGATCTGAGGCTTCCAAGGTATATGTACCCCCATGATGGCCCACTTTCATCTTTAATAATTTACTGAAAATGTTACCTGTGTTCTTCTTAGCAGTTTGTCACCTCCTAGAGGTATGCAAATGCTTGTGATTTGTAACTCCTTGGAGTTGCCTATCTTTCCTGAGATTTCAGATTTATTTCCTTGTGCTTCTCATTCCTTTTTCTCAGAGGGTCAAAAAAATTTTGCCTTTTTAATGTTATCTGACATTTCTTGTTGTACAGGTAGGATTGGCACACTTTATAGTTTTATTTCCCTCATCTAAAGTAAAGCCAGAATTTATCTGGTATTTTGACGTATTATTTTAATTTGTAGTTAAAATTAAAATTTAGTTTGCCCATTCACATTTTGTTCAAAATTATTTATTGAACATATAATTTTATAAAGCATATATTAGTTTCAGACAGTATACAAAAACAAATATAATGGTTGTTAGGATAATAGGAAACTATTCCTAATTCTTAATGTTTCCTTTCATATGAAGGATATACCTTCAGAAGGATACCTCTAATGTCTTCCTTCCTAACTTCTTTATTTATAGGAAGATGAGTGATATTTTGTCAGTCAGTTTGAGAATGGACATGGAAAAGCTCAGTTCACTTTTTCTCTAATTTTGCAAGTAGGAGCCAACATTTTGTTCTTCAGAGCACAAATTTTATGCAACTTGACTGCAATGGGGATGCCTAAAATAATTCAGATGTACTTACAGCTAGGTGGGTAAGTTGTCTGTGGGATTTGGTGTTACGATATTTTACTGCCACTCATCTATATTACCTTCCCTCATAAAAGACAGCAATCATATTAACAATAATAAAGGTTCTGCTTTGAAAGGTATATGCCTTATTATTCTTTGCCTATTTCAGGTAGACTTCTAACAAACATAGATAGAAAAAGATATTACTAATAAAGCCCTTCAAAACATAAGCAGCAGCCAGTATGACCACCACCAATATTACTTGACTGATATGTTAATTTCCTAAGAATTCAGTTGCAGTATCTAAAATAGTCATCACAATTGTATGAGGTTGGTATGAATATTTTTTCTGTTTTGGCCATTAATCTAAGTATCATCATGACCTATGATGATAATCATTCCAAAATCCTACCTCATAGAATTTTTACCTGATCAATTCTATTCATTCCTTTCCACTCCATTTCATATAACCAGTTACCCAACAACTTAGTGGCTTAGAACAACAGTTGTTAACTCACAGTTTCTGTGGATTGAAAATCTGGGTGAACCTTGACTAGATGTCTCTTGCTCTGGGTTGTCAGCTGGGGGCTTCAGCCTCCTCACAGTGTACGCAGGAGAGCCATTTCCATTCTCAATCCCATGGATGTTGGCCGACCTCAAGCCATTCCTGACTTTTGGCTTGAAGTAGCAGTTGATTGCCCATGAACTTCTCCATAAGTCACCTCACAACATTTTGAGAGAGAGAGAGAGAAAGAGAAAGAAGAGAGAGGGAGATAAAGGGAGAGAGGAGGAGAAGGCTAATAATGTAAGTGACATGACATCTCTGTTGTCATATTCTATTCATTAAAAGTAAATGAGTAGGTTAAGCTCACGCTCAAGGGGAAGAGAATCCAAAAGAGCATGGGGACTCAGCAGTGGGAAACACGAGATAAGCGAGTTTGGATTCAACAACCATGATTATACTTAAGACTTTGTTTTATTTTTTCATCACTCTACATCTGACATTTTAACCTAATACATCGCTCTTTGATTTCAGCTACTTATCCTTTAAACTTTCTCACACCTAGACTGCTCTCAGCTGATTCACAGTGCTATTCGGACTTATAGTGCTTTCACTCTTCTTTCATCAACTCTCCATGTCTCTGTTTTCTAAGTTCTAAAGTTCTTGAGGGATGTGCTCATTATACTTGCTGACACTGTGATCAAGAATTGAAAATCTTGTCTTACCTTATGTCACTTTTTGGAATAGAGTTCTTGACTTATTATAGGCAAGAAAAGTATTCAGAGAGATAAAATACCATTTTATTATTATAGATGTGAATAACCAATACACCATTGCATAGCTATGGATAATTGCTGATGGACTATTGATCATGAGCTGTAATAAGCTCCAGAAAGCACAACTTCCTACAAAGCTCCAGAAATATCATGGATTCAACCATTAGCCTTTACTGTATCAGAGGTTATTGTGGAATAAACAATGGGATGGGTAATGCCACTCTGATCACTTTCTCAGATGCAAAGACTCTTAGAAAAAGTAAAAAGAGTATTACTAACAAAATCCATAATATTTTAAAATCCCACCATAAAAGTAAAAAATACATGTTTTCTAATATTTACAACCTCACCTTCATGCTTCTCAAAACCAGATGACAACCTTGCTTCCTATAAGAGAGGTTTTTAGGCGTGTGGCCCATGATTTACTGGCTCGTACACCAATTTATCCTGTTAGGTATCCATCCTGATCTCTTCGTTTTGACTTCTCCAAAGAGATAAATTTTTTCCTCTGCAAAGTAAATGCATGTCTCTCTATGGTAGAGACTGACCCTCATGTCTCTTCAGCAAAATAAGTGCAACCAGCGTCTAGTCCACTGTGTATCTTTTCCTTTTCAGTTTCTCTCCCTGAGCATATAAACATGTTTAAGGTTTTAAAACCTTAAAAAAAAGAATTCTGCCATGACCCCTCTTTTTAATGCTTGCTTTTCAGAGAAAACTTTTCTCCCATGCTACTTTTTTTTTTTTTTTTTTTTTTTTTACCTCCCATTCACTCCTTAATCCATTTTAATCTGACTCCTTTACTCAAATGTCTAGTGGAACTTTTCTCACTAAGGTTATCAATGACTTTTACTACCAAGTACATTGAGCACTCCTTAGTCCTTATCTTAATTAACCTCTCTGTGAGTGTTTGACTTTCTTGATCCTTCTTTTTCCTTTGAACTTTTCTATGGGCTTTACAAAGATCTTATGTTGGCTCGGGCAAGCATCAGTTTAAACCTGCATTCAAAATTGCTCAAGGTAAAATGGATTCAGCCATGCTTTATGAAACAGAACTTTGTGAGCTCATTCTTAAGTCAACTGTGCAGTAAAGTAAATTCAAAACCATTATCTGAGGTTAATTTTGACTGCCCTGCCTGGAGATACTCTTAAGGCTTATCTCCTCATATACGTTGGATGTTCTTCAGTTCCAACTTTTATTTTTAGGTTGTTCAGCTATCATGAAGAGTATTAGTCCCTGAATATGTGTTCAATGAATACCTTGTAATAGTTTTCAAGCAATAGTTTGCCAGGGAATATAATCTCATGTTTAATCTCTGTGATTTTTAAAAAATCGCATCTGGAAAAATGATATTAAGGGAATAGTAATTAAAAGATATGCAAAATACCCCTCTTTTAGAAAAGCCACCGTACCCCCATGTAAATCTTTCCCTAACAGAAGAGTTCACATGTATATCACATTTTGTTTATTCCATATATATGGAATGTGGAGGAAACAATAAGCGATTAAGAACTCGTATTTTGGAGTAAGACAGCTCAGGGTTTGAATCCAGGTCAGTGAAGTCTGAATTAGGTAATTATGTAACACATTATTTCCTCTTACTAAACCTAAAGAGAATCATAATAATATTTGCCTGCATAAGTTTGCCTTCACTTTCAAGAAACAGTCATTCCAACAGTGTCCAGTATACTCTTTCATCCTGCTTCTAGTAATAGTGCTCTTAATATTACCACTAATATTAAAGTTCTTAGAGATCGGAAGTGTCTTTCATATACATACACTTGGGAATTTGTCATGAGACCATAGGATTTAGTCTCTGCTTATCAGTAGGTAAACTATATTTAATGCCTTTTCTATATCTCAGGAATCCTCTTTATTTTTATCCTATGCAATCACCGTTATTTATAAATTGTATATGATTTAATACTCACTTTATATTTCCTAAAATGTATGTATAAGCATCTCCCTCATTTGGTAAACATTTTGTAGTAGAAATTTTTTTGTTGATCTTACGTTAGATTAGATTTTTATGGTTTACACGATAGTTGTTTATATAATTTATACAGTTTTAGTCTGTACAATAACTGGTCATTAGAAAGCATTTCCAAAACAATTTCTGGTTGCGTGCATAAATAAGTGAATGACAAAATGCAGTATGTGATGACTTTATTTGGAGTTTTATCTTACATCTGTTCAAGATTGTATTAATAACTTGAATAAATCTATGTAAAATGTCAAATTTGCAGATGACATTTACGGGAAAGCACAACAAAGATAGCTGGTAAAAATTTATGTTAAAATTTTAACTTGTTGAAATAGTAAGCTATTTTGAAAAGAGCAGTTGCATTATGGATATATATGAAAGTCTCAATTATGGTTAAAAACTTCCCTGTATGAATACACAACAAAGAAAGTATAGCTTAATAGCAACATGAGTAAAAATAACTGAGATTTTTAAGCTTAAATGATTTTTACAGGACTTCCAGGAAGAAGCAATAGACATACTTTTCCTAGTCTTTCATCTGAATGTAAATACAAATCGATGAAATTACATATTCAGCAGTCAGAAGAAGACAAATCAGGAAGGGACCTAAGGATCCAAGGAACTTCATTATAGTGAGATTCCTATTTTTGTTTTTGTTCTGCTTCCTGTATCACATACTTAGAGCTGAAGAAACTAGCAACTAGAAAAAACAGAGTGCAGACAAAAGAAACATCCCAACAAAAGCCTGTTCTCTCTAGCCAAAGGGTAGGAAGCAGTAGCCTAGCAAGACCAAAAGCTTGTAGATGATAACTGTAGTACTCCAGACCAACACCACAGAAAAACTGTTGCCACCCACCCACATCCCTGCCAGCGTAGTGGAAGCCTAAAAGTTCATGTGGTTTAGGCTGAAGTGATATAATTGGGTTCCTAATTGATATTTTATAGAACATTTCACCAAATTCAGCAGAAGGCACTCTTCATCAAGTGCTCATGAAACACATATCAAGATAGACTATAATCTGGGGCTATGAAAGAAATCTCAGCAAATTTAAAATAATGGAAGTTTTCAAAAACTGGGTTCTCTGATTACGATGCCATAAAAGAGAAAGACAATAAGAAAAATCCCCAAAGTACTAGGAAACAAAATAGCATACTTTTGAATAATCAATGGGTCAAAGCGGAGTTCATAAACGCGGGTGCAAACCCACGCATGTGCACGCACGTGCACACATTGAACTGAATGAAAAGGAAACCAGGAAACCACAACGTATTAAGGTATGTGGGATACAGCTAAAGAAGTACAGAGAGATAAATTCGTAGTAACAAATGCATATATAAGAACAGTAGAAATGCCTCAGATTAATGATCTAAGCTTCTATCTTGTATCAATCACTTTGGGCTACCAGAGACATAAGCCTACAGGCTGGGTGGCTTAAACAGCTGAAATTTATTTTCTCACAGTTCTAGAGACTGGGTGTCCAGGTCAAGGTGCGAGCAGGATTAGTGTCTGGTAAGCTTTCTTTTCTTGGGTGTAGATGGTTGTCTTTTCACTGTGTATTTGCATGATGGAGACAGAGAACAAGTTCTTTGGTGTCTCTTCTAAGGACACTACTTCTGTTGGATCAAGGTTGCAAGTTCTATAACCTTAATTACTTTCCTATCTCCATATATAGTCAAAAGGGGCGAAGTGGCTTTTAAGGCTTCAACACATAGTTTGGGGATGGAGAGAGGATAAACATTTAGTCCATAACATGCCTCAAGGACCTTGAAAAACAGTAAATGAAGTCAAAGCAAGTAGAAGGAAGAAGGTTACAAAGAGTAGAAAAAATGGAATTTTACAGAAAAAAATAGAGTCAATGAAATAAGTAGCTAATCCTTTGTAAAGATCTATATATTTGATAAACTTCTTGCAGGTTTGACAAAGAAGAGATAAAACACAAATTACTCATCGCAAAAATTTAATAGGCAACTTCATTATAGACCCTGAAGACATTAACAGGATAAAGAGAATACTGTGAAACACTCTTCACACATACATTTTACAAGTTACATAAAATGGGCCAATCCCTAGAAAAACATCAGCTATTACAATGCATCCAGTATAGGTTAGATAATTTGAATCATCCTATAACTGTTAAGGAAATATAATTTCTTTAAAACAACTAAAAAAGAAAACTCTCCATTCAAATGATTTTCTTGGATAATTCTCCCAAATATTTAAAGAACAATGAATTCTATACAGTCTCTCACAGAAAATCCAAAGAACTACCTCCCAATTTTTTCCTTTCTTCTTTTTTTTTTTTTTTGGTAAAATTAAAATTTCCCTGATACCAAAACAATAAAAGGAATGTCTAAAAAGAAAAGAAAAAAAAGGGAAAGAAAGACAAACAGACTAATATCTGTCATATATATAGAAGCAAATTTGTAACAAAGTATTACCAAACAATATTTACCACTACATAACGATAACAATAATAATAATAATAATAATAATAATACAGCATGCCCAAATCCTCCTATGAGGCCAGTTTGATATTAGAAATCATTCAATTTAATGCACCATATTAAAGGTTAAAGAAGAAAAATATCTTAATCACATTAATTGAGGCAGAAATGATTTTTGGACAAAATTCAATACACATTCCTTATAAAAACTCTCAGGAAAACAGAATAAAGAATCATTTAAAAATTTCATAAATAGGTTCTTCAGAAGACCTTCCACTAAGGTTATACTGAAAATTGAACTAATAATGCTTTGTCTTTAAGATTCATAATGAGTTTCTACTGTCATCATCATTATTCAGTAGAGAACTAGAAGTTGTAGTTAATACTAGACAGTAAAGGAAATAAAAGTGTACAGGTCAGAAGGAAAAAAATGGGGAAAAAATTGAAAGCATCTCTTTTTACAGATGACATTGTCATCTCTGCATATAATCTCTAGAATACCATAATTTAATAGTTATTTTTAGAAAAATATTGAGATATAATTGACATAACATTAAATTAGCTTAGAATGTACAATATAATTTATTCAATGTGTGTATATATTGTGAAATTATCACAATATGACTATTTAACACTCATCACCATACATGGTTAAGATGTTTTTCTTGTGATAAGAACTTTTAAGATTTACTCATAGCAACTTACACATATACAGTACATTATAGACTATAGTCACCATGTTATATATTGTATCCCCCATTCCACCATTTAAAAAATAATGGAGGAAATCTTGCCATTTCCAAAAATATGGATGGACATTGAGAAGGTTATACTAAGTAAAGTAAATCACACAATGAAAGACAAATACCGTAGGATCTCACCTATAGTGAGGTATGTGTAAAATACAAANTTTTTTTTTAATGTTTTTTATTTATTTCTAGGAGAGAGAGAGTGAAAATTTTTTTAAATAATCATGAAAGTAATCAAAGCAGAGAGTCATAGACCTATCATGCAAATGGTATCGAAGATTCAACGTAGTAAATTTGCCTCTTTTCAACAAATGAAGAGATTTAGCACAATTTCCTATCCAAATTCCAGTAAAACTTTTTATTGTAAACATAAATAATTCTAAAATGTATATGGAAAGGCAGAGAAAATAGAATAACATAATTTTGGAAAGAAAGTTTTCAAAATAATTTCAGAACCTTCTGTATACCTATAGTAACCCAAGACTGTATGGTATTGACGGAGATAGACACACAGATAAGTGGAATAGAATAGAGATTTCAGAAATAGACCAAACAAATATTTTCCAACTAATTTAACACATGAAGTTACAAATGCATTTTAATGGAAGAAATATAGCCTTTGCAACAAATGGTGCTGGTGCAACAAATGGACATACATCACCAAAAAAATAAAAACTTCAGGATCTAAAGCTAAGCAAATAATTCTTTTATTTGATACTAAAAACTTGACCCATAAAAAAGAAAACTTGATCAATTGGCTTCATCAAAACTAAAAACTTGCTCTATAAATATCATGTAAAGAGGATAAAAATTCAAGCTAAAGGCAAAAAGAAAATACTTGTAATGCACAAAACAGTAATAAAAATTAGTATTTAGAATATATCAAAAAGTCACAAAACTAAAAATTAAAAAATAATTTTTAAATGAGCAAAAGACATGAATAGACATATCAAAAGGATATAGAGATGGTAAATATGTATGTTTAAGACATTCAACATCATTAGGCATTAGGGAGTTTATCACTAAAACTATAAAAAGGTATCACAACACATGTATCAAAATCACTAAAATAATAAATAGTGACACCGGTATATAATGGCCAGATTGTGGAATATCTGTTTAACTCATACACTGGTGGTGGGATTGTAGAATGGTACAGCCATTCTGCAATTTCTTAAAATTCAGGGATTCTCTTAAGAAATTAAACATGCAAATATTGTGTGAACCAGCAGTTAGACTCCTGGTTATTTATAGTAGAGAAATAGGAGCACCTGAGTGGCTCAGTGGGTTAAGTGTTTGACTTCGGCTCAGGTTATGATCTCCCAGTTTGTGGGTTACAGCTCTGCATAAGGCTCTGTGCTGGCAGCTCAGAGCCTGGGCCTGCTTGGGATTCTCTCTCTCTCTCTCTCTCTCTCTCTCTCTCTCTCTCTCTCTCTCCCCCTCCCCCCCTTCTTCCCTCCCTCCCCCTCTCCTCTGCCACTCATGTTCTGTCTCTCTCAAAAATAAACAAACATTAAAAAAAATTCATAGTAGATAAATGACAACATGACACAAAAGCCCAAACATGAATGTTGATGCCAGCTTTTTTGGTAAAAACCAAAACCTGAAACATATCAAATGTCCTTCAACAAAAGAACAGTTTAATACACTGTAGTACATTCATATCATGGAACATAACTCAGCAATTACAAAGAAAAAATGCCTATAGATATGCATAGCAACTTGAATATATCACAAAGACATCTACTGAGAAGGGAATACATCTGAAAAGGTAGTATTCTGTATTGATTCCATTTGCAGAATATTTTTGTAGTTATAAAAATTTCAGTGTGGTGTATAATACCCCTAATGCCTAGAAAAACAGAAAGATTATTGGCAGTGAATATGCATAGTCAAAAATCAAGGTAGGATACAGAGTTTAGTTCTTTGTAAACATCTTAGACATTTTAGACTAATTGGGGTTTATTTATCAGTGGAAAACAGGGTAAGGAATAATATGAAACTGTATGATATGCTGAGTTACAAACTATTTTCAAATACTTGAGAATATATATATATATTTTTTTCTTTTCTCCTTAAATTAGTATTAAAAGTAAGGCAAAAGTACCATGGGAATAGATTTTATTCTTGAATGAGGAAGTACTGTTTATAGTATTTAGCACTTATTCATTGATTTTTCCATGGTTACATTGTAAGCACTTGTCATATATAATTCATTTAGTCCTGAAAACAATATAATATAATTTATTAATAAATTGTCCACATTTTACAGATGATGAAATAGAAGTTAAATATTTTCCTAAATTTACCTCCAGACCTGGTAGCTGGGCCAACTTTTGAGTCAGAACACTTTGACTTCCAAGCTTTTGGTGTTAATCATTGTATGATAGTATATTTAATATATATTTCAAACTATAGTGGAATAACCTAGAAATACATAACTGGAGGAAGTTTATTAGCCTCCTGAGTTACTAATCCTGTCAACTGACAGCTATAAACATATCCCTAAATTTCCTAAATTAAGTTAATATCAGTAAGTATTTCTTGAACTTTGTTGTCAAAACAAAGTAATTGAAAGAGCATTTTATATACAGTAGAATATATAAAACTTAAATATAAAAGGTCATTTCTTTAAATATATTCTGTCTATATGTTCCTGATATATATGATATGCGATTATACATTCATGATTTATATATTTAATATGCATATATTATGTATATGTATGAGGAAAAATATTGCCTCATATTCAGGCTTATGCCTGATTTTATTTAACAGTGAGAGCATTATATAAATTTTAGATGTTTTTATAATCTATAAGTCTTTTTGCCTCAGAGCATCCAACTCATTTATGCTTAAGTGAATGTATGTCCATCCTGTAGATTTGACAATTCATTGTTTTAATGTGATTTTCAACTATGGGACTATGGACTTTATATCTAAGCAGTTAAATTTTTTTTTAATGTTTACTTAGAGAGAGAGAGAGAGTGAGCAGAGGAGGAGCAGAGATAGGGAGACACAGAATCTGAAGCAGGCTCTAGGCTCTGAGCTATCAGCACAGAGCCAGATTTGGGGGTTGAACTCATAAATTATCAGTTCATGACCTGAGCTGAAGTCAGATGCTTAACCAAGTGAGCCACTCAGGCACCCCGATATCTAAGCAGTTCAAAGGGAAATGTATTTTTTTTTAATTTCATGAGCCCTTGGCTGCAGTTGTTAATTATACTAAAGTTTTATAAAATGGCGGTCACAAGCAAGAAGGGCTGTGAAGCTAGGGGAGATTTTCTTTTCCTGTCACATGTACGAGTGTAAAACTAAGAAGAGAGAATAAGCATTAGCCTATAATACAGCCCAGGTATGGAACTCCTCTCTGTTCTTAAAAGGTGGGATGGCAAAATATTGGAGGATTTAAGGAAAATACCTGAGGAACAAAGTTCCTATCTTTCTTCATGTTTAGCTCTCTGCTTCCTACACAAATCTTGTGGACACATGTATAGAAATTTATTTAGTCTGGTCATACAGAAGGAGACCCTTGATTTAATCATTCTAAATTTTTCTTCATTGGGGTACCTGGGTGGGTCAGTCTGCTCAGGTCATGATCTCATGGTTCGTGGATCTCATGGTTCATGGAGGAACCCGTGTCCTGGTCTGTGCTTGCAGCTCTGAGCCTGGAACCTGCTTCAGATTCTCTGTCTCCCTCTCTCTTTGCCCCTCTCCACCTGCTCTGTTTCTATGTCTCTCAAAAAATATGAATAAACATTAAAAAATTAAAATAAATGTCCCTTCATTGTTACTTTAATGTGAATAGTTTTCACATGAGAGAGAACAAGTTTTGATATGGGGTAACTCTGTTGCTAAAAGCTATGAGCGAACCTCCTTTTTCATGATTATATGGGAATCACACTAGACCCAAGAAGGCAAACAGAGATGATATAAACAGACCCAAGGAGGTCTGATGTTAGCTGTCATGACAATAGCTGATGTTAGTCGCCATGTCAAGGTAGATGGCCATGCAAATTAGAATACAACATTGTATTTGGCTATAAGGTAATGACATCATTCCATGATATAGCCAGATATTTACTCAGAGGAAAATCTGGACCAGTCATTCCTAATCAGATGCTACTGAAAATAAGAGTGGAAAACTATTTTTACTTTACCACCACAAAGTTAAATATTTGATACAAGTCTACTATGAATCCACTCCATATCTTGAGAAATAGTAGTAAGATATATGTGGAAATTTGAAAAGAAATGTATTTTACCTAACAGAGACCGTACATTTACTTATGAACCTATGTGAATTATGAATTAGGACAACTTTACTAGATTTAACAAAAACTAAGCTCTACTCTCCTGGTGAAGAATCCTGAGGGAAATAAAATGGTTTAGGTACATAAAGAAAAAAGGAAGGGAGGAAGAAGATGTGTGTATATCTGAATATAATGTCAGCAAATTTGGTTTCCCATATAAACAATGATGAAAGCTTTATCAAATGGGGAGAAACTAAGGAAAGGCCATAAATCCTATGGAAAGATCAGGGAAATTTTCACATGCAAAAAAATGCCACATGTGTACAATTATTGGGTGAATAGGAATGCATCCCCGCCTGGGGAGAACATCTTGTACGGAGTAACCAGCCTTTGCAGTGATACCATGCTACTAATATTTTAGTTTATTTTTGAAACAAGAAGTTTTAGAATCAGTCATAAAAGTGTGAGGTGCCAGTGGAGGCATGAAGGACAAAATTGGACTAGAGAAATATAAATAACTAGGTCATAGATGGTCTACTTAAGTGTTTCACAAAAGGAAAGGTGATGGTTTAATTTGTGCTTTGGCTTGACCACTCTCCTCGTTGTATGAAAATTTGATGTGAAGAGGTAAAATATATTGAGCGGAGGGATTACTTGGAAAGTATCTGTAGTAGTTCTGGAGATTTCAAGGTGGTCTAAAGTAAGTAATCAACTGCAGGGATGACTCGATGAAAAGATGTTTGAGAGTTATTCAAAAGTTAACTTAATAGAAATCAGTAAGTGGTTAGCTAAGTATATCAATAGAAGAAGTAGAGACCTGGACCATTTATGGAATTTTACTTTTCATGATTGGTAGAAATTGGTGCCATTGCATGAAGTTAGCAAAAGCGGGTGTAAAGTAGGTCTGATCCATGGAGTAGATTCAGGGTCAACAAAGGGGAAATGAAGTCATTTTTTGTCATGTTGAGTTTTTATTATCATTAGCACATTCAACAGGAAATGTCCCACAAATAATGTGCTCAGAATCTCAAAACTAAAGATCTTAATATGCTGGTTAGTGACAGATCTATCATCTCTATATCTTTCTAGCTTGCTGAGGAAAATTAATATATTAATCTTTGAAACCTCAAATGACTAAAATATCACATATAACTTCCTGTGATTTCTTTCCTAAATATTTCTTCCTAAAATAAATGAAAAAGTTATAATGAATTTAAGCTTCTTGTATTTTTGCAGCATTCTTATGTATTTCCTGTGGTGTAAAGATTGGGAATACTTAAAGTTTTAAATTTGCATAGAATGCTTAAAACTGTGTTAACATATTTGGCAAGTATTCATGATTCCCCAGGTATGATCCCAAAGGTAAGATCATAGGGAAAAAAAGATTAAAAAATATTTTTAGTCCTTGGTGGCATACTGAGATGTAACTACTCAGTTGGACAAAAGAAATTTCTGCATTTCTTCATTAATTGAATCTAAAGTAGTTATTTGTATGATATGATGGAAACTAAACTTTCAAGATTTTATTTCAACCAGGTCAAGACATCAACTCAGTATATTGAAATTATTGTATCATCTGTCTCTTCTAGAATAGGTCTCATTGTTTTTAGAAAAGGGTGAATTTCTTCTTTCATTTATTTTGATTAACAATCTTGTGAGAAATGGAATGCCATAGCTAATGCATCAGTATACTCCACTCAGATGTTCAACATTACTCTTAATACGAATAGCTTGTAATAGCCAATAAAAATCACCTTTTTGACATGAACTAAAATGTCTAATAGAGGGGTGACAAAGCACAAAAGCGAAAGCCATCATTACATGGAGTTAGAGATTTATTTAACTGGCTAGGATTCTGACAAATAACTGCATTCAATTTGTTAATAGGACTGAGAGGTTTTCTTATAGGTTACATTTTCTTTTTGACTGTTCCACTGATAGTTCACCATTCACAAGATTAGCTTCAGTTCTGTCATCAGCCTGCTGCATGAAGTTTAAATTTACATTTGGCAAACAACAGGAAATTATTTTACCTACAGTGCTTATTCTGAAATCTAATTTAGGATATGTTTATTCTTCTGTTTTTTAATAGCATCTACTGAGAAATCACTTTTATTGGGAATCCAAACAACTAGAATTTATTTCATGCTCTATAATTTTACGAGAAGGAAGTGACAATAAACAGTCTGATACCATGACTACATTCATAAAAGCAACTTAGAGACTATGGTCAGTACAATATCCATATTAATGATCATACTTTCTGCAATAAAATACTCAATGTGTATGAAACAAAGTCATGCATATAAAGATGACTATTACTAATTAAACTATTGGAAGAAGAAGGTAACCTATTTTCTGAGAATTCAGGCTCTGACCTCTAACTGCTTGGATTTGAGTCATCATTGTTCACTGTTAATTGTACTGTTAAATGCCGGTTATGTTACTCCAGCTGTAAAAATTTGGAACCTATGCATTATGTATATGTTAATGTCCAGTTTGTTAATATTTATTCATTTTTATAATATGGACTTAGAAACAGCTGATAATAATACTCCCCCAACCTATAGGTAAGGTAACTGACATCAACCGTAGTCAAGGATTATGCCCAAGTTAACCAGCTAGTGTATGTTGAAACCATGCTCTCAGACTGGCTAGAGCCACCATAGATGCCTAGGATGTTTATTTTATTATGAATGCTGCTGTAAATTTATTATTGTAAATAGGAAAGAGGGCTTTGTAGAGATCTCATGGGACTCACTAAAAAAGGTGTGCTATATCTATCTTTAAAGCGATTATAATCTGAATTGAAAATTATAAATATCATTTCTTTACCCAAAAGGCATTACCAAAATAAGAATTGAGGTTTTAGTTGATTACAAATTGATTGCAGTTATTTTAGGTGCTATTTAGTAGAAAACACCAGATAATCCTAGTTATTTACTGTCATTATTATTCTTTGGCTATACTTTACTGTGCTGTTTCAAAAAAAATCTAAATTTTCATTTTTAATCTTTCCTTATTGAATTAATTACAGTTATAGATTCATTGCATTTATGTAGCTTTTCTCCTGACCATTTTTCAAAACTCTCATCTATAGTTTGGTATTTCCACATTTAGATGTAAATTTCAGTGGCCAGCAGACCCCTGCCCATGAACTATACGTACAGCCTGTATTTTCTCTGTAGTTGTCCAGGAAGTCTTACTATATTTGGTTTTGTTTACCTATATGTGTGTTTTAATTATCTACAGATGTTTACATTGTGGACTTCCTCATTTTTCACTCTTACTGGGAAATAGAAATTCTATAGTAAAAGATACATATATATATACAGTACTTCCATATAAGGATTGTTCTAGGCTTTCAAAAGGGCATTTTGTGTACTTCTTCTGGCTTAGCCTCATTTCTTATATTCATTCTTGAATATCTATTATCTACTATGGTCATGAATGAATTTTCAATTTTACATAGTGGTACTTACATATATTTACATATATCTGTTAGAAAGAGGGAAACAAACCAAAGTGAATCGTAGGACACCTATCAGGATATTTAAAATCTTGAAGTTTTAGAGTCAGGACCAAAGATAGTTTAAACACAAATATAATAAAAACTGTCATGTCATAAGACCATAATGGTGATGTATTTAGTAATATTTACCAACTACTTTCACTGAGTCCCAGTGTGGAACCTTATAATCAAAGATGAATATTTGGAACACATAGAATTTAAGTCAGTATTTATGACGTTATTAAAGAAAGGTTTTCATGATCTGAATATTTTCCTCATAAGGGGGAAGGAATAAAGACTGAAAAAAGAAAACCTCTGAAAAGTAGAAAGAATGTCCAAATCTAATAAATAGATGATACTATATCTGAAGACCACAGCAGAGTAACTCATGAAAACAGTGATGTGAATGTGGATGATACAATATGAAAGGCACTGGCAATTTTACTTAGTTAAAATAAAATGTGTACTATTTTTTCTGTGGTGGATTGTGGATTATTGAGCAATTATTGTGAATCACTTACTCAGTGCTCAGTATTTATTGCTGTTATTGTTTCTCTGTTTGTTTTCCATAATGAAATACTTACATATCCTACTACTTTGGCTCTGAAAATAGTAATCCTTGATCATGTGACACATTTTTCTTTCTGTTTGTAAAGATTATATTGGAGTATCATAAACCATACAGAGAAGTATACAAATCAAAGTGTACTTTTGAATGAATTTTCACCAAGTGAACATATCCTGTCACTAGTACTTAGACAAAACAAATGGAATCACAGAAACTTGCTTTGTCTCAGCCACTCAGTTCTCCAAGGATAACCACTATTCTGACTTGTAGGACCACAGATAAAATTTGGACTTTATGTAAATGAAATCATAAAGCACATAGTCTTTTGTTTTCCACTTCTTTTATTCAATATTGTGATTTTGACGTTCATCCGGATTATTTTATATATAGTTTCAAATAATTCGTTCTTAGTGTTCAGAGGAATATCCAATAGAATGTCCAGTAGAACTTTCTGTAGTTCTATTCTTTAGTTACTACAGTGTGTACATATATATGTATTTATATGTGTGTGTGTATATATATATATGTATATGCTTTGCTTTATAGATATATAAAATAATACCTATGCTTTAAAGTATAGTAGCCATGATCCACATGTAGTTATTGAGCACTTAAAATATAGGTAGTGTAACTGAGAAACTAAATATTTAACTTTCTTTAATTTTGGTTAAGTTGAATTTAACCTGTCCCATTCACCTAGTGTTTACCATCTTGGACAGCACAGTACATAGCATACATTTATTTGTGTAATTATGCCACAATTTAACTTTCCATTTTTCTTTAGAAAACATTTGGATTGTTTCAAGTTCAAAGAACTGTGAATTGTGTTCTTAAGTAGTATCTTTTACATGTCCTTGGGAGAAAATGCATATACATTTTCATTGAGTACTTATATGGGAGTTGTATTACAACTTTCAACTTCAATAGAATATGCCAAATAATTTTCAAATTGGTTGGACCCATTTGGTTTACATTTTTAACAACAATGTCTGTATGGCCTAGTTACTTCATATTCTCATCAATTATATTGTCTGTCTCTTTCATTTTCAACAATAACACTATAACAATTATGGTTTCAGATTCCTTTTTCTTATTTAAGAAAAGGACTATATTTTCATGTATCTCTAACTCTGTTATCTTCCTCCCAAAAACTCATGGCCCTGTATAATTATAAGAAAAATATTAGTAAAATTCCAATAGTAAGACCTTCTACAAAACACTTGAGCCGGCACTTCTAAAAATTATGAGAATTAAAAAAAAAGAGAGAAATGTCTAAGAATTGGTTACGGTCAATAAGATCTTATGCAAGGGTGCCTGGGTGGCTTAGTCAGTTAAGCATCTGACTTTGGCTCAGGTCATGAGCTTGTGGCTCATGGATTCACGCCCCACGTTGGACTCTGTATTTTAGTCAACAGTAATGTAAAATATCAGTTCATTAATTGTAACAAATAGACCATATTGATACAAGATGCCAATAATGGAAGAATTTCTGTGTAGGGTATATGGGAATTCTCTGTAGTATGTTCACAACTTTTTTCCTCAAACTTCAGTTTTCCTAAAATGAAAAGTATATTTTAAAAAAGAGACTAGAAGTCATTTTGTTTTGTTTTGCTTTGCTTTGCTTTTTTTCCCCGCTCTTCTGAGGCTCCTACTCTGAAATTTTAAAGCAACATTAAAGAATCTGCTAATAAATATATAGAGCAGTCTCAGGTAAGGTAAAAATTGAAGTTTCTGTATCACATATACTTCAAAGAATGAACTAAAATTTTTCCCAAAATGCAGTGTAAAGGGTTACTTACATGCTCAAAGGTGCCCTTTGTAGTCGCTGAAAAAGAGCTTAACTGGAACAGAGATTGCAGCTGCCTCAGCACACAGATACTCCGTGATTGACTTACTGTGACAAATAGTAAATGAGATTTTTTTTTTTTAAAGACCACAGCGCCACAGTGACTAGTTTGTCTGCCCCAAGCATCGTAGGTAACATAGAAGACAAAATATGTCTTTTTTTCTTTTTGAGAAAGAACCATCACTTTTATTTTATCAACACCAGAGATTAATTTCAGCACAGCTGATCTCTATGAATACATTTTCTTTCAGATGTTGCCAAGGTCAGTGGAATTTTGACTTGTCTGGTGCATTTGTGCTAGATACACAGCTTAAGCCTTCCAAAAGCAAATATAACTCACAATCTATCAAGTTTGCTTTTTAAAGTTCAAGTTGAATATTTCTATTTCTAGCTCAGGCTTTACAAGCTTTGCTGGTTTTTTTCTCCTTGCCATATTCCTTGCCTTTTTTCCCCTTATGTACCTAAAATTTCAGATTATATTGATTCAGATTTCTTTTCGTGAACATTAAAATAAGAAGCCAAGATTATTGGATTAAGGTAGTAAATATGTATGTGCATTTTTGAAGCATAAATTCACGTTGCTCTTTGTCTTAATTAAAATAATACTGTAATGAAGAAATCTGTTTTATGTGTCTTCATGTGGAAGAATGGATGAATCAGTTGCCTTGGTAGAACATGTGATTGGTTTATGTATATTTTTAAATGGATGACTTCAAGCAATATAAACAGCACAAAAATGATATAGGATAATGTGCAGAGCTGAAAAATAAAAGTGTTGAACTTACATATTTTACTTCATTTGGCTTTAAACTACATTTAAAGTTCCAGACATTTATCTTCATATATGCAGTCCATTTGAAATTGCATTTAAGTTTTAGTGATTTATGACGTATCTTGATGAAGGGATCCATTGGAGCTATTCCTTCAAAGTCCTAAATTCCCATACATCCGGTTAAACAAAACACTTCTGAGCTTTGACATATAAGAGTGATGTTGTATATATCAAGAGTAAAGTAAGATTGTATCCATCTGTGCTGGTATATTAATAAATGAATATTATTTTACTTTTGGTGAAAGTCTCTTCTTCAGTACAAGAACTTTTCTTTCTCCCTGCACAGTGTAAACATTTTACAGTGTTCTGTGGAGATGATGATCTGCAATAGTGCAAGTGAGAGATTTTAAAAATGGGAATTTCAGACATTGAAGGAGCAAATAGTATTACAGAGGCTAATCAGGAAGATCGTTTAGCTCTCACGTTGTTTCTTTCAAACCATGTATAACTCCTTTCCTATCTTTTGATAACAGAACTTTTTGTTTCTTTTGGGAATCACTCCTCCTGTGCATTGATGTGGTCTACAAATGAAACCTTCACTATAAGAAACACCATGGTAGAATTCAGAGACAGGCCAATGTGTACCACCCCCTTGGGCATGATTTTTAGTTGAGAAAACAGCATTTGATCAAAACTGAGACATTTATTTTAATGGGTTAAAAGGGACACAGAGAAAGATGACATGTAGAAAATATTACTTACAGTAAAGCTAAGCACTGGTAGTGATAATTTGTGCCAGTCTGTAGAGACCTCTTTTAAGTAAATGGAATCTAGGGACACCTGGGTGACTCAGTCAGTTGACTGTCCAGCTCTTGATGTTGGCTTAGGTCATGATCTCATGGTCATGGGATCAAGCCCTGCACTGGGCTCTGCACTGGTTTTGAAATCTGCTTAAGATTCTCTCTCCCTCCATCCCTTCCTCTCTCTTTCTCTCTCTGTCTCTCTGCCTCTCCCCCACTTGTACATGCTTTCTATCTCTCTTTGTCTCAAAAATAAATAAATATTAAGATTTTAAAAAGAGAATGGAATCTATATATAGGCATATATAGGCAAAAGGCCAATGAAATATTTATGAAGAAGTTTTTATTTTCCTTTAGGAAATATTTGCATCCTTTCTCAAGTCCTACCTAAAGTTATTTAGAGCTTGAGCTTCCCAGTTAGATTTTGAATATGTTTGATTATGATTCTTGTCATTTTCATTGAAAAATAACTCATACCTGAAAGTATGAATATAACTACTTCCTTGATCTGTGGTCTTCATCCTTTTGTGGTGGGTGGGGTGGGTAACATTGCATATAGTGATCTATGACAATTAACTTACATAAATTCGGAAAAAGGAGACTACAATGCTTTTGAATAAAATGACAACATAAAATATCTCACTAAATAGACAACCACCTTAAGCTTTTTCAGAAGTTATAATTACTAGAATGGTCACTCCTAAAATATAGTTTGGTAAGGGCCACTTTGTGACAATGGAGACTGAAAATTTGGAATTTTTAAAGTTTACTCTTAAAAATATATAGTCTCCTTTGAATGTTTTTGTGTTGGAAAAATACTGATTGGTCTTTGTGGGATTACAATTAAGAAATTAAAATGCAGACATGCCAAATCAGTAAAATTTAAATGGGCAGAGTAGAAGAATTTTGCCATTAATCTACATTTAGCCCCATTTGTCATCCAATAGAGTTATGACTCCATCATTTTGATGTCAAGTTTAATGTTAAACTTTTATGGCAGGGATTCTTTATTCCTTTCCGCTGATAGACTTCTGAACCTCACAATTAGAAAACAACATTTACTAAGTTACAATTCAATTTAATATGTATGAATGTTTTCCCATTTATTAAAGGAAGAAAATATTGGAATTAGTTTTAGTAGATAATGTGCCAATGTAATACAGAAATCAGACTCATAGTTTTGAAATTTTGGCACATTTTGCTTTTTGGAATATTCCATTGAATCAAATAATTTCATGTGGTATATAAGCTTAATGACATTGGAAACTACAGTGCCCTGGCTTGTTTTAAATCAGAATTAAAGATGTGCCAACCTGTCACAACGCCTATGCACAAAGTACACTATAGTTCTTCACACCCCTGTGAGTTCATATCAGTCATTTGAAAATAACATTTTTTCCTCAGAATGAGCTGTCACTGTCAATTTGAATAGTGGCTGTTGAACTGGAATTCATCCAGATTTTCAGCAAGCCATTTGGTTCATTATATCACAAACTAAATGACTTGCAAAACCATATTTTTTCATACTGTTTTAAAGCAAATGTAATACCATTTCTTCAAAGATTGCAGTAATAAATTAAGATATTTTTGTTCAAATAGCTTGTAAGATTTCTAGTTTTTCTCACTTTGGTGCCATTTGTGATTCACATTCCAATAATCAGCCAAAAGTATCAAATGTATTTATTAATAGCAAATGCATTTTGATTCTGCAATACTTTAGCTCTGGTTATACATGATCACCAAACTGCACACTCATCTCTGTGATGACTCTTCCCTATTCCTGTGTAAGCCCTAGATGCCACAGGATAAAAATGGTGTTAAGGGTAGAATAATATTTGTGAAACACTCACCTCAATACAAAGTGGTGGTTTTTTTCCCTTTTTTGTGATATTTACTGCACCTGGAATGAAAAAATTTTGAATGTTTATTTTTGAGAGAGAGAGAGCTAGGGAGGGGAAGAGAGAGAGGAAACAGAGGATCTAAAGCAGACTCTACACTGTCAGAGCAGAGCCCAGTGTGGGGCTCAAACTCACAAACTGAGATGATGACCTGAGCTGAAGTCAGGACTCAGCCCCCCAGGCACCCTTCGCATACATGGCATTTGATAAACGTCTTACGATTTAGGATTATTTTTGTATTGTTAGCTGTCACTAAGTGTGACCCAGTCTGTTGCATGGGACTGCATGTACGATCAGCTGCAATTTTTCCTAGAGGAAAACATCTGTTGCCCCCTTTTTGGGTATCTGTTTGCATTTTACTCCAGAATTAATATATAAGCTTTTATTTTTTCAGGAGGAAAATAGCTTATCAACTACCGTGATTTCAACTTTTATAAGTTAACAATTTTAAAATTAAGTTTTTATAATAAAATTTAATTCAAATAAGCTGTTAACTCCTATGTAAAGCATATTTATAGATTATTACCAATTAAGTCAAAGAAACATGACAGAAAACATGTTTCACAATTTGTGGTAAAGATTAATACATACCTGGGAGGTGTCGTTGGTGTAGAATAAATAAAGTCCTGATTGGGACATTCAGTTGCAAGTTCAGGATCTCAGTCTGACTGCTACTTGCTGTATCACCTTGAGCTCATTGTGGTACTTATCTCTGTAGACATCAGCTACTTTACCCAGAAAATGTGGCTAAAACCCTAAACTCCTTATATTGGGAAGCCCTAAAGGCAAAATAGTATATCAAATGCGAAATAATTTGGGGTACTGAAAGTATCACAAATCAGGAGGAGTAGAGAAATCTCCTGTTATAAGGATGCTGAAAAATCCAACTTAATTTTATCTACATTTTCTCATGTCTGAAACCACATCTCTTATGGCACGCTTCCTTCCTTCTATCTTTTGACAGCATCTGAAACTTGAGTAACTTATGTTTCCCAAGCCAGTCAATAAATTCTTTGTTGAATCTATTCTACTTCTGTTTTTTCCTCTGGGAAATCTACAGTCTCATGTGAACATAATGTTCACGGTCTTGATTATTTGCAGTCATTGAATTGATTCCCCGTTCTTGCTCTCAATCAGGGTCATGTATAGCTCACTCTCCTAACTCACAGAAATGGTGGTATGGGTTATCACATTACTATGACCTCATTTTCATATGAAAATTATTGATCTCCCAGAACCATTAAAATTACTTCAAGAGAAGTTCATGTCACCTACTTGGGCATGACATTGTATTTTCATGATCATTATTTGCTTACCCCCGGGAAGTTTTCTATAGATTCAGGCCCTTGTTAAGTTTCTTTGTATGTAGATATATTTTTGCCAAATATTTCAGCAACTTCTATTCTTACTGATAACTTATCTTTCTTGTAAATTTTGCTAATTCTTTTGAATCCTAAACTCTGGTGAATTTATTAGGTTTCAGTCACCTACATGGCCAGTCACCACTGTGATCACATTACCCAGAGTTAGGCGTTGATTCTAAGATTTTAGCCTCTGACTTTCATTGTCGTACTAAGCAACCTGGTTATTGTAAGCTCTCTATTCAAAATTTGTATAAAATGGTCCTCTCTCTTCATTCCTAGTGTAGGTATATAAGCCACTATCTTATTTTATCAAGCCCTTGGTGGTATGATAGTTGGCCTATCCTACTTTGACTCTATGGTACACAATTTAAATGTGCATTATATTTAGGTTCTTACATTTTTTGTCCATCTAATTTTTGGGAGTGTCTTATATTTTTGCTTCCTACTTCAGCTTTACTGAGGTATAATTGACAATTAAATTGTAAAATGTTTAGAGTTTATGTCACAGTGATTTGATATACATGTGCATTGTGAAAGGATTTGAAAGGATGCTACCCTGATAGTTATTTAGTACATCCACTGCTTAACATATTTGTCTTTTTCTGTGGGAGACAGTTAAAGTTCTGTCTAATCTCTTAACAAAATTAAAGTGTTAGCAATTATTTCACCGTGCTTTACGTTAGATTCTCAAAACATATTCATCTCAGGGTGAAAGGTTGTACTCTTTGACCAATGTCTCCCTATTTTCTCAGCCACCCAGCTGTGTCTCTGTTGAGTTTGAGTTGGAATTGTTTGGGGGGCAGGTGATACTGTTTGTTTAAAGTCCATCTGTAAGTGAGATAATTCATTATTTATCTTTATCTGTCTGCTTGATTGCACTTAGCATAGTGACCTCAAGTTTCATCCATGTTATTGCAAGTGGCAGGATTTCCTTCTTTTTTATGGATGAATTACATTCTATTGATTATCTATATATATATTTGTATCTACATATCCCTATATGGATATATACAGGTGCGTGTGTGTGTGTGTGTGTGTATTTAGGTTGTTTCCATGTCTTGGCTATTGTAAATAATGCTGCAACATTATGGGTTATGCAGATCTTACGAATTAATGCTTTGCTCCCTTCAGACAAATATCCAGAGTTGGAATTGTGGATTATATGTTAGTTTTTTGGTTGGTTTTTATTTAAATTCCAGTTAATGTACAGTGTAATATTAGTTTCAGTTGTACAGTATATGATTAAACACTTCCATAGAACACCTGGTGCTCATCACAAGTGTATTCCTTAATCCCTATCACCTATTTTTCCCACCCCCCTCCCACCTTCCCTTTGGTAACCATCAGTTTGTGTTCTATAGTTGTCTGTTTCTTGATTTGTCTCTATCTTCCTCCTTGGTTTGCCTCCCTCTCTCTTTTTTTCCCTTTGCTCATTTGTTATGTTTCTTAATTTTCCTCATATGAGTGAAATTGTATTGTATTTGTCTTTCTCTCACTTATTTCATTTAGCATAATACTCTCTATCTCTATCCATGTCATTGCAGTGGCAAGATTTCATTATTTTGTAGGTTATATATATGTGTGTATGTGTGTCTGTACATATATGTATACACATACATCACAATTTCTTTATCCATTCATCAATTGGTGAACACTTGGGGTAATGGCATAATTTGGCTGTTATAGATAATACTACTATAAACGTCAGGCTATGTGTATCCCTTCTGCATTGGTATATTTGCATTCTTTGGGTAAATACCTGGTAGTCCAGTTTGCTGATCTTAGGGTTAAGTCTATTTTTAACCTTTTAAGGAACTTCCATACTGTTTTCCTGAGTGGCTGGACAAGTTTGCATTCCCACCAACAGTGAAAGAAGGTGGTTCTTCATCCACATCTTCACTAGCATCTCCTGTTTCTTGAATTGTTGATTATCGCCATTTTGTTAGTTCTGTTTATTAACTTTTAAAGAGCTTCCCTAGTATTTTCCATAGTAGCTGCATCCATTTACATTGTACAAGAGTTCTCTTTTCTTCACATCCTCACCGACACTTGTTATCTCTTTTGGACAACTTCCAGTCTAACAGGTGTGAATTATTATTGTGCATGTGGTTTTTGTTGTTGTTGTTGTTGTTTTCTTTTGTTTTTCTTCATTTCACTGATGATGAATGATGTTGAACCCCTTTTCATGTGCCTATTTTGCCTTTGCTGACTTTGGTTTTAGTGTTAAATAAAAAATCGTGCTAAGACTAATGGCAAGGAGCTTACCCCCAGTGATTTCTATTAGGAGTTTTTTGGTTTCAGGTCTTAAGTTTTTAATCTGTTCTGAGTTGATTTTTATGTATGATGTAAGAGAGTGATTATACTTACTCTGTTCTGCCTATAGCTCTCCAATTTTACCTACACCATTACTGGAGTGACTATCTTTTCCCCATTGTATAATTTTGGCTCCTTTTGCCAAAAATTAATTGACCACATATGCATGGGTTTATGTCTGGGCTCACTGTTCTGTTCCATTGATCATCGTGTCTGTTTTTCTGCCAATTCCATACTGTTTAGCTGTTTTGATTGTTATAACTTTATAATGTAGTTTGAAATTAAGTGTGATGCCACAAGCTTTGTTCTTCTTTCTCACAATTGCTTTGTCTATTCAGGAGTTTTTGTGGGTCTATGCAAACTTTAGGATTGTGGTGTTTCTGTGAATATTTCCATTGGAATTTTGATAAGGATTACATTGAATATGAAGATTGTTTTGAATAATTGGGGTATTTCAACAATATTAATTCCTCTGACTCATGAGCATGGAATATCTTACCATTTATTTGTGTCTTCTTCAATTTCTTTCATCACAGTACTATAGCTTTCATTGTATAGATTTTAGAACTCCTTGGTTAAATTTAATCCTAGGTATTGTTTTAATTTTTGATGTTATTGCAAATGGGATTTTTAAAAATTCTCTTTTTGATAGTTCATTTGTATAAGCACAAATGATTTTGTATATTGATTTTGTACCAAGCAATCTAACTGAGTTTGCTGATTAGGTCTAATAGTTTTTTGTTTTTTTTTTTTTTTTTTTTTTTTTTTTTTTTTTTTTTTTTTCTTTTTTATTTTTTGTTTTTTTTTTT
>NW_027532420.1:3200807-3314433 GCF_008692635.1 Crocuta crocuta | reverse complement strand
TTTATGATTTGTAATTTATAATATGTTATCTGCCCATAGAGACAGTTTTACTTCTTTCTTTACAATTTGCGTGTCTTGTATTTCTTTTTCTTGAATAATTGCTTTTCTAGGACTCCAGGACTATGTTGAATGAGGTAATGAGAGTGAGCATCTTTATCTTGCTTCTGATCCTAGAGGAAAAGCTGTTGGCTTTCACCATTGAGAGTGATGTTAGCTGTGAGTGGGGGGGTTGTAATATATGGTCTTCACTGGGTTGTGGTATGTTCTTTCTATACCCAGCTTGTGTAAATTTTTAACATAAATTTTTATTTAATAATCTTGAATTTATGAAATGCTTTTCCTGCATATATCAAGATGATTGTCTGAATTTTATCCTTAGTTTTGTTAATATGGTATATAGCATATTGATTGATTTTTGGATGTTAGGCATCCTTAAAAATCTGAAATAATTCCCATTTAATCATGATATCTGGTCCTTTTGATACATTGGTGAATTTGGATTGCTAATATTTTGTTAAGGATTTTGCATATATGTTCATGAAGGGTATCATCCTGTATATTCTTTGCTGTGTCTGTCCTGTCTGTCTGGTTTTGCTCTCAGGATAATAATGCTGGTCTCATAAAATATATTTGAAAATATTTCCTCTTTGTTTCCCTTGCCTGAGGAGATAAATATCATATAGATATAGATGATAGAGAGATAGATATAGAAAAATGTTTCTAAAGTTAATGTCAAAGAAATTACTGCCTGTATTTTCTTTTAAGAATTTTATGGTTTCAGGTCTCACATTTAGGTCTTTAATCCATTTTGAGTTTATCTTCATGAATGATGTAAGAAAGTGATCCAATTTCATATTTTTTTTTCTTGTTGCTATCCAGTTTCCCCAGCATTGTTTGTTGAAGAGACTATCTTTCCCCAATTGTGTAATCTTCTTACTTTGGTTGTAGTGTAATTGACCAGAGAAGTTTGGGTTTGGTTCTGAGCTCTCTATTCTGTATCGATTTTTGTGAGTATACCTTACTGTTTTGATTACAATAGCATTGTGGTCTATTTTAAATCTGGGATTGTGTTACCTCAGGCTTTGTTCTTCTTTCTCAAGTTTGCTTTGACTATTCAGAGCCCATACACAGTTTAGGATTATTCTAGTTTTGATATTTTGATAGGGATTATATTAAATATGTAGATTGCTTTGGGTATTATGACCATTTTAGAAATGTTTGTTCTTCCAATCCATGAACATGGAATATCTTTTCATTTCGTTGTGTAATCTTCAATTTTTTTCATCAATTTTTTTATAGTTTTCATAATATATAGTTCTTTCACCTCCTTGGTTAAGTTTACACCTAGGCGTTTTATTATGTTTTGGTGCAATTGTAAATGAGATTGTTTTCTTTTTTTCTTTTTAATTTTACTTTTGAGAGAGGGTGACAGAGTGTGAGTGGGGAAGGGGAAGAAAGAAATGGACACAGAATCCAAAGCAGGCTCTAGGCTCTGAGCTGTCAGCACAGACCCCGATATGGTGCTCAAACCCATGAACTACAAGATCATGATCTGAGTTGAAGTAGGCACTTGACCAACTCAACCACTCAGGCACCCCTGTGTTAGTGTTTTCTAAAGTTCATTATTAGTGTATGGAAATGCAACAGATTTCTGTATATTAATTCTCTATCTTGTGACTTTACTTAATTCATTTATCAGTTCCAGTAGTTTTTTTGGTGGGATCTTTAGAGTTTTCTATATATGGCATCATGTCATCCTAAATAGTGAAAGTATTATTTATTTTTTTTTCAGTTTAGATGCTTTTTATTTCTTTTGTTATTGGCTAGGATGGGCAAAGGAATTGAATAGACATTTTTCTGAAAAAGACAGACAGCAGATGCATGGAAAGTTGCTTAACATCACTAATCAACTGGGAAATGGAAAATTAAATCACAATAAGATATTACCTCACACCTATCAGAATGGCTAAGATGAAAAATGCAAGGAATAACCAGCGTTGGCAAGGATACGGAGAGAAAAGAACCCTTGTGCATTGTTGAAGGGCATGTAAACTGATGCAGCTGTTAATTCTATTACTAGGTATTTACTCAAAGAGAATGAAAACACTAATTTGAAAAGATAGATTCACCCTTGTTTAATGCAGTATCATTTACAGTAACCAAGATGTGGAAGCAACCTATGTCCATGGATAGATGAATGGATAAAAAAGTAGTACATATGTGTGTGTTTGTCCATACATACATATAATAGAATATTCATCAGCTCTAAATAACAGAATGAGATCATGTCATCTGCAAGAACATGGATCAACCAAGAGGGTATAAGGCTTAGTGAAATAAGTGAGTCAGAGAAGGACATATACCATATGATTTTCTTTATATGTGAAGTTAAAAAAAAAAACAAACAAATAAAATGAAACAAACAAACAAAAAAACAGACTCAAATTCAGAGAACAACTGGTTGCCAGAGGGGTGGCAGGAAGGAGGTGGGTGAAATAGACAAAGAGGATTAAGAATATAGGTATCTTGAGGAACACTGAGTAATATACATAATCGTTACATTATATGGTACACCTGAAATTAATGGAACACATGTTAATTATACTTACATTTTTAAAAAAGAAAAAAACGACTTTCAGAAGAGATAAATCAATTGAGACTCAAAGCATACTAAAGATTCAAAGTCAGGGACTAGGAAGAAGGGGGACGGAGAGTGGCTGCTGAATAGGTATTTCCTCATGGCGCTTCCTTTTAGAATGATAAATTTTTGGGAGCTAAAGAGGTGTGGTGGCACAACACTGTGAAAATGCCAAATGCTACCAAATTGTACACTTTGAAGAGGTTAATTATATGAATTTTATCTCAATTTTAAAAAGCTTAATGTGTATTATAAACTTTTCTAAAGTCATATGTCCTAAAATCTCTTCTGTATAACTGCTATCTTGGAGTATCCAATGATATCTATTGTCTTAGCTTCTCCTCTTCAGTAGCCATTTTTTTCCTATCATTTCTAAAATTTCCCTTTCTTCAGTGACCCTAAAAACATTCCTTCTGTTTCTAGCAAGAAGCATCTCACTCTTTTCCAAAGTTATTTTCCACATATCATGCGTTCTCACTTTCTTCTAAGTCCTTGCACTACCAATTAAATGTACTCTTCCCCTTTTATTTTTATATATTATATTAAATATATATATATTAATATATGTATTAATTTAAATTTAATATATATGCTTATACTTAATATATATATAAATCCCTTACATACGCATCTTTAGTCTTTTCTTCTACCTACACATTTAATTTAGTTTATTTAATAATGACATTCCTTTAACTTCAATTCCATTTAAAATCTCTCTTATTCTATTTTAAATATAGACAACACTGATCCACATTGGGAAACTTGAAATAAGGCTAAGGTATTAAATTTGTCTATTGTATTATAGAAGCTATAGCCTGTGGGTCAAATATGGTCCAACCCTTACTTTTGCAAATAAAATTTTATTGGAACACAGCACTGCTCATTAATATGTTGTCTATAGCTATTCTCTTTTACTGTATTCACATTATTGGGTAGTTAAGACAGAGACAATATTGGTCACAAAGCCTAAAATATTCACTATCTGGACCTGGACCTTTATTAAAAAAAAAACACAGCAAAAAAAAAAAAAACATCAAAACTTCTATATTAGAATAACAGTAGATACTTAAAGAGAGAAAACTCTAAATCTCAGTGGGTTTGGATTGTGAAAATTTATTCTTCCATAATGTGCAACCACAGGCAAGCTGGTAGTCTTTACTCTAAAGTGATCCAGGAAAAAAGCTGTCACGCATCTGCCAAAGGTGTCTGAACTTGGCACATGACAAGAAAATGGGTAGCTTCTTTCACCAAAATTCATTGTCCACAACTATCAGTCATACGAATTCCAATCTATTTCGAAGAGGGCTGCAAAATGTTCCCTTGCCTGGTAAGTATTTTTTTCCTAACAACAATGCAATATTATGGCAGAGAACTATGTATTTTTGATGGCCAAATAACTATGTCTGCCACATGTATTCATAATGTTCAGAAAAATACTATGAAGAATTGATTTTACTGCTGAGTTTGAAATTGAAAAATTTGAGTAGCTGAGAGTGCCAGTTATTAAGCTATCGTCTCTCAGTTTGAAACATGTCCTTCTTCCCTTTGTATTTTGATGCTGAGACTGAGACCCTGCACAGCCTATTTCTCTGTCACCGCGTATTAGATGGAAGCTGCAGTTGTTTCTAGCGCCAGTTGGTTTCACTTGATACCTTCTTCCATCTGTAGAACTAGCTCAGTCATGCCTCTTTAGAGGTGAGGAGTTACCAGGAGCCCCTTGAAAGTGCTCTCTCCTCAGAGGTTTATATCCCTGTTCCACAAAAAGAGAAAGGTCTCCAAGGTCACGAGGTGCCAGAAGAAGTCTGTAACAGTCCTGCCAGACGTCCATCTCTTAGCTCTGGAGGGTCCCTTCTCTAATTGCTGCATCCTTAGACTGTCATTTCCTAGGGAGTGTTTCCTGGGTCAGGCTGAAATGATAATGGTGACTTACAATGTCAGGTTCTAGTGAAATGGAATTGCAGTCGATTCAAATCAGGATTTATTTGGGGACTTGGGGTAGGTTTCACAGGATGGAGAAGATAATTAGCCTTTGGAAAGACCGGAGAATACAACGGTTGAGAAAATCCTCTATTCTTTTTCAAAAAATTTTCTGAAAGAATTGCTTTCCCTGAGTCTCCGTTTGACACCTAACACACCATTCAACTGTTTGCATCCACATTTGACAAGAACCAGTTATAATGCACTATATCAAGTGATAAACAGTAACTAATCAATTAATAGACATAATAAATATTTTCTCCACCCAGTCCTTAGGTTCCTACATATCATTCATATATTTTAAAATATTAGGTGCCTCTTACTTATTGAAATATTTGTTCTTATCTTCTTTAAAACCACTTTCTCCCCATCATTTACCTCCATTTTTGCTACATATTTATACCTTTTGCTGAAACCTGTATCCTACTATCAACTAAAATTCCCAGTGCCCCATCCCTAGTTATAACTATGTTCTGTACTTAATTCTAGTATTTTTGTCAAAGTTAGCCTCTTACTTTCAAAAAACACCATTAATTTTACCACTTATTTTTCTATTGGTTAATCACTAATGCACTTTTAAAATTCTTAAATATAACCTACATAATGAAATACATATAAAGCATATGAGTACATCTCGAGAAATAACTGTATAGAAAGCAAATGCGTAAATACCACTGTGGCCAGGAATTAGAATATTGCCAGTACTGGGCACCTGGGTGGTTCAGTCAGTTGTGTCTCTTGTTTTCATCTCTGCTCATGATTTTACAGTTTGTGAGTGCAAGCCTCACGTTGGGCTCTGAGCTGACAGTGGGGAGCCTGTTTGGGTCTCTCCGTCTCTCTCACTCTCTGCCCCTTCTCTGCCCATGCTCACTCTCTCTCAGAATAAATAAATAAACTTAAAAAATTCAAGAATATTACCAGTACGTTAGTAGATCCCTGGATGCTTTTCCTGAAATGTGAGTCCCATCCCCCTAAGGCATGTACTCTCCTGACTCACATTTCTAATGTATTTGATTGTCATCACAAATTTCTCACTACAGCTTTCATTCCCAAATCATAATTTAGTTTTGCCATATTTTTAACTTATATGAATGTGATGTGCTTTCTGTATTCTTTTGGACAAGCTTATTTGCTTTAGACATCTTGTTTGTAAAATGCATCCATTTCCCTACACACTGTTGCAACTTACTCATTTTTACAACTGGATTGTATTTAATTGTATAAATATGCAACACTGTATCCATTTATGACATCTTGATGGATATTCAGGTTAGTTCCCGGTCTTTACAATAATTAGCAATGGTGCTTATGAACATTCTTGTACATATATCACAGTGTATCTGGGAAAATTTTTACATAGAGCAAAAGAGAATCGTTGTGGCATAATAGGATATGTATTATTTTAAATGTTATTAGATAATACCAAAGTGTTTTTTAAACTGATTGCTACCAGTTGGCATCCCAGCCAAGAATTAGAGTTTTTATGGCTTCATATCTTTATTGTAGTTGATAATGTGTATAAGTGCAGTCTAATTTTACATTTTCCACATCAGTAAGAGCACTGTTTTTCACTATTCATTGGAAATTCTGTTTTTTTCACTACTGTTTTCCTTAATATATTTTAATTACATTTAAAATACTCCATAATGATATTTCTCCTATCTGAATGCATATATTCTGATTTTTTAAAATATATTTTGATGTACTTTTAAATGGTAGCTTTTAGGAACACTTGGGTAGCTCAGTCTGTTGAGTATCCAGCTCTTGGTTTCTGCTCAGGTCATGATCTCACAGTTCATAGGACTGAGCTCCACATTGAGCTGTATGCTGACAGTGAGGGTTTCCTTGGGATTCTCTCTCTTCCTCTCTCTCCCTCCCCACTCACCCACTCACTCACTCTCTAAATAAATAAATAAATACAACTTTTTAAAAATACAATAAATGATAGCTTTTAAAATCTCATTTCTGATAGCATTATACATATAAATAAAATAATAAAATGTATTTTCTTTACATATGTTTCATACACAACAATCATACTAAAAATTCGTAATGATTATAATATTGAGTTATTTTTAAAGGTTTTATACATAATCTCATTTCATGTAAATAATTATCATTTTTAAAATATCATTCTTTAAAGTTTTATTTTATCTTCTTTGTCAGATGTATTGAGGAATAATTTGCATAAATATAATTTGTAGGACCTGGACCATAAAACTTACTTGTTTTTTAGTGTCTACTTTTATGATTTTGACAAAGATATGCATTCATGTAGCCACCATCAAATAAATACAAAATTTCTATCATTTCAATAATTTCCTTCAAGTCCTTTGGTAATCTGTTCCCACTTCCAGCCTTTAGCCCCTGAGAGCACTCATATGTTTCCTTCAAATAGTTTTGCCTTTTACTCAATAATAAATTAATGAATTCATACATGTAGAATCATGTAGAGTTTCATCCTGTCTTTGTTCACTTAGCACAATACAGTTTACATTCAATAATGTTGCATGTGTCATAAGCTTATTATGTTTGGGAGCTGAGTACCATAGCATTGTATGGATGTGACAACATGTATTGCTTGAAAATTATTTGGGTTTTTTCTAGTTAGAGTAGTTTGGGAGTAATTAAGAAAGAAATTGCTATATCTAATCATAGCATCTGGAAAGTAGACAAGCAATAAACTAGGAGAAATTGTTTGCAAAAACTGAGTTATTGCTATACATCTGTTAAAATGCACCATATCCAGAACACCGACAACATGAGTGCTGGTGAGCATGGTACAGAAATAGAAATTCTCATTCATTGCTTTTGGGAAAGGTATAGCCACTTTGGAAGTATTCTGGCAGTTTCTTAAAAATTCAGGATACTTTTACCATATGATACAGTACCCATATTTCTTAGTATTTACACAAATTAATTGAGAACTTATATACACACAAACTGGCACATAGATGTTTTTAGTGGCTTTATTCATAATTGCCACAACTTGGAAGCAACCAAGATATCTTCCTGTAGGTCAGTGGATAAACTGTGGTACATTCAGACAATGGAATATTATTTAGTGCTAAAAAGAACTGAGCAACCATGCCATGCGAAGACATCAAGGAACCTTAAATGGATATTGTTAAGTGAAACGAGCTAAAAAAGCTCTGTACCCCATGATTCCAATTAGATGACATTCTCGAAAAGACAAAACTGGAGATGATAGAAATCTTAAGAGGTTGCCTAGGGTTGGGGGAAGGCAGGATAATAGGCAGAACGGAGAAGACTTTTAAGACAGTAAAGATAATCTGCATGATATCATAATGATGATTATTTGTGATTACACGTTGTCCAAATTCATAGAATGTAAAACACTAAGACTGAATCCTAGTGGAAACTGTGGATTCTCGGTGGTTATGATGTGTCAGTATAGGTTCATAAGTGGTAGTAAATGTATCACTCTAGTAGAGGGTATTGATAATGTAGAAGGCTGTGTGTGTGGACATGGGAGTGCAGGAAATATGGGAATTCTCTGTACCTGCTTCACTATTTTAGGTTCACAGCAAAATTGAGAAAAAAGTACAGAGATTTTGCCTTGAGTTTTCAATTTTGCCATGAGCCTAAAATTGCTCTAAAATATAACATTTTAAAAATATATCCAGTTAGGGGCCCCTGGATGGCTCAGTAGGTTGAGCGTCTGACTTCGGCTCAGGTCACGATCTCACGGTTCGTGGGTTCGAGCCCCGTGTTGGGCTCTGTGCTGACAGCTCAGAGCCTGGAGCCTGTCTTCAGATTCTGTGTCTCCCTCTCTCTCGGTCCCTCCCCTGCTCATGCTGTCTCTATCTATCGCTCAAAAATAAATAAAACATTAAAAAAATTAAAAATATATCAAATTATAAATATGTTTAAACATAATATGCAAAGTAAAATATATCTATATTTATATATATGTTACATATATAGTTGCAATTAGGCATATAACTTCATGTAGCTGTATTTTCATATTTCTTTGATAATTCCTTGCTTGCCTTTTATTGTGTTTTCTCTTTTTGAAACTATTACTTAAATGTTGTCTTTCCAGTGTCTATTCTCTAAACATACATGAATGTGTGTATGTCTATGTGTGTGTGTATCTTTTTTAACTTACCTTATTACCCATAAACTATTTCTCAGAAGCTAGTGGCTCTTCTTCAGCTTATCATACATAAGAAGTAAAGCACAAAGGAAGAAAACATGAAATGGGACTGTAACCTAGAGTAGTTAATGTGGAAATGGCTACTTGCACTTCCCAAATACAGATTGGGTGGGATGTATTGCACGGGCCCAACTGCAGGGGCACTGCAATGTATCTTATCCCACATGCTGTTCTTACCCTGTGACATAGATACTCTACCATTGACTAAAAGGGTCCATTCCTCTCCAACTTGGTTGAATTACTGTGTCTGCCTTTCTTAATAGAACATGACAGAAGTAAAGCATTGTGTTTTCCAAAGATAGCAATAAAAATATCATGAACTTCTTGATTGTTGCTTTGAGAATCTTTCTCTTGAAAGACAGACATCATGCTGTGAAGAAACCATAGAACAGTCCCTGTGGCTGTTCCAACCAGCAGACCCAGGAGATCTGAGCCCATAGCCTATGTCAACCACCAGACATGTGAGGAATCGAGTCTTAATGTTATCAGCATCCACCTGCCTACTTATCCTCAGCATTCTGATTATCCCAGCTGACAACATGTGGAGCCAAAATAAGCCATCTTTCCAATTGCTACCAAAATTACAATTTCATTACCAAATTATTTACTGATGGGTTTAGTTATTAAGTCTAGGGTAGGTTTTACACAACAATAGACACTGGGAACATTATGATACATATGCAGCAGGCTTAAAGATCAATTTGACCATATTTCAACAGAAATTTGGAAGCTTTGAAAGACATTTCTACAAGGGAAGTATGAAACTACTTGGCTGAGTTGGAGTATTTCGAAAAAATATTGTGTTTATTATTTCCAAGAGCTGCATAAAATTTAAAGAATAAAAATGTATACTTATCAAAATGTATGAAAATGAAAAATAAGTTTCATTTACTAACTTCAGGTAATAAAGTTTTCAAAAAAGGAATCATGATCATAGTATATTTTTGATTCCTCATTGAACATAATAATAATATTAAGTGATTATTTAATTTTAAAGAATCATATGTATTGGTAGAAAGGAAGCAGTTGATTTTTAAAAACCTAATTTCCTATTAAAGGAATTACTTACATGATCTGTAAAACTGATCAATTGAAAATAATTTTAGAAACATTTTTAATACAGAGCGATGAATGTAGATACCAGAAGAATTACCAACTTTTTTAACCTTTAACACTATTGTTTTTTGTAAGGTGCATTTCTATTACTCTAGTACAAATTAACATAATATTTGAAAAAGTATGAACTATGGTCTTTATTTTAATAGGTTGTTAGTTTATTAAAGTCAATATTATTTACAATAAATCAAAGAAGATAGAAGGTCCTCACAGCCTTGTGTCTCTTTCCTTAGGTAATAAATATGAATTTCCCAGGAATTAATTGGGATTTCTGCTACAGTCATAAAATATGACTGTAATACCTATATCCTACTAGTAAGCTTATTTCCATTTATTGAGATCAAACCTGTTTTTCCATAGAAGAAATGACTGTACCTCAATTATTTTTTTAAAAAATTAATATTTAGTTTTGAGAGAAAGATCGAGTATGAGCAGGGGAGGGGCAAAGAGAAAGGGAGACACAGAATCCAAAGCAGGCTCCAGGCTCTGAGCTGTCAGCACAGCTGACATGAGATCGTGACTGGAGCCAAAGTCGAATGCTTAACGGACTGAGCCACAATTAATTTTAGAGGCAGAAGTTACTTACAGTGTGTTTTAAGTAAGGTGAGAGCCTTTTCTGAGTTATTTTTCGTATGTTATCTTGCTCTTCTGCCCCAAATTTCTATTTTCTGAACATTTTTATCAAACCACAGATTAGAAAAGAATGAAACACTTGTAACCACATATAGAACAGCTTAACGTAGTATCTTATCTGAAATAAAATACTTGAAGTGTGGGAAGACCGAGAGATAATCTGTGGGGAGAGAAAAATGAGGTATAAAGAGGGTACTGTTTGCTCCACAAGTATAATATCTGTCTGTATGACATTGAATTGCCATCAATTCATTTGTATTTGGATGCAAAGTTACACATTTTGGACAATTGAAAGTACTCACAAAACGTCACAGAGCATTGTCATGTAAGACATTATTAAAGGCTCACTATACACTGCTGCTGGAGACAAAGCCACCAGTCAGGAAGACTGCCCTGGAGGCCTTTCCCAGGGAAGGTTCAAACTGAAGAACACTTTAAAATCATTAGTTAGCTTTTTCATCCTTATCTTGGCAAGAATTGATACCAGAATCCCAATCATCCCTAAACCTAACCATGGAGCTTTTTCAGTCCAGTATAAATTCTGTTTTATACATTGGCACATGGTGGGCATCAGTCAATAGTTTTTAAATGCCTTTAGCAGTAGAGCCTCACGCAGCAGAAACCATAAGGCCCAGTAGGTGAAAATCATTCGCCCATGTAAACTATACTTGATTTAAAAAAATTCAGATTACACCTAGGATGAATAAACTCCATTCTAATAATATAGGAAAATGTAGCAATTATGACCAATAAACAAGGGAAGCTAATCTATTCATTCATCAATTCACTCAGTTAACAAATACATGTTGAAGGCCTACTATTGCCACACATAACACTTCCCCTGCTGCTTTATTAATTAAAAAAATTATCTGAGATGTTTAACAAGACTTAAAACTTTTCTATGTCAAGAAGTAGGCTTTTGGGGCGCCAGGGTGTCTCAGTCAGTTAAGCGTCTGACTTTGGCCAGGTTATGATCTCACAGTTCCTGGATTTGAGCCCCACATGGAGTCTGTGCTGACATCTCAGAGCCTGGAGCCTGCTTCGGATTCTGTGTCTCCCTCTCTCTCTCTGCCCCCTCACCCCTACTCACTCCCTGTCTCTCAGAAAATGAATAAACATTCAAATGTTTTTTTTAAAAAGTAGGCTTTCTGCAGTTTAGGTTTCTTAAAACAACTTTGCTTTAATCCATAAAACCAATCCATTACTTCAAGAGTATTTTATTTGGATGCCAATAAAACACATCCCAGGAGTAGAATATCTGTCACTGGGAAGGAAACTGTGAGGAATTAAAATGGTCACACAAATGTCACCAAAGGCCATGGCAAAAGGATTATTTTAGCATTTAAATTCCCATTTAGGTAGCTCAACCTAATTTAGGCTGGCCACCATTATCTGGATCCACAGATGAACCTAGCCAGTTCTTACAGAATGCAAAATATAGCCTTAAGGTAAATTAACTGAATAAACCTCTTTCTGAAGATTGGCTTTCAGGTAAATCAGCAGAGGCCATTAGGCAGATTGCTACTCAGGTACTGACTTGAGAATAAGCCTAGTAAAGAATATGTCTGTAAATATTTCACTTCATTTTGTAGTCTAACGATATATTTTATTATTATGAAAGTATTTAATTTGTTAAAATGAGTTTGATATGTAATTTTAGCATATTCCCCCAAATTTAACATCTGTTATTCATGTAAACTGTTTTGTGAATGCAATGTTACAGTAACATTGATGTTTCGATGGTATTCTGAAGCTCTTATTTCTTCTTATTAAGGTGTTTTCGGGGCGCCTGGGTGGCTCAGTGGGTTAAGTGTCCGACTTCGGCTCAGGTCATGATCTTATGGTTCATGGGTTTGAGCCCCATGTCGGGCTCTGTGCTGACAGCTCAGAGCCTGGAGCCTGCTTCAGGTTCTGTGTCTCCCTCTCTCTCTGACCCTCCCCTGCTCACGCTGTCTCTCTCTCTCTCTCTCAAAAAAAAAAAAAAAGAAAAGAAAAGAAAGAAAGATGCTCTCATTGTGGAAATCTGAGGAATTAAGAATGATTTTGTGATCGGTTTGCATGTCCTTTATACGTAACATCATAATATTCAACCAAAGCCATACTTGAACTAAAAAAATATCAATCAAGTAAAATGTGAAGTCAGGTTACAGCAACAATAATAAAAAGCAGTATTTTTCAGCCAGTCTTTACTACCAGAAAAACACATGTACACACATAGACACACACATAAAATTAAAGCTAGAAAAATGTATTGTGAGTACAACTGAGCATACATTAAATTGAAGAAGGGCCACATGATAATAACTCTTCTTCCATTTCTCCTACCCCACATCCAAGTGGAAAAACGTGAACTTTACTTGGAGACATCCAATTAGAATGTCACATTATATTAAAATATCTGTTATTAGGGGATGAGGTAGGTAGTATTACCATGTGGTTTACTTTATGTTTAAGGTGTTTCTAAAACTCATAAATAGAAAGAAAGATTTAATATCATAGACAAAGGGCTGCCTGGCTGGCTCAGTCCTTTAAGCGGCTGATTCTCAATTTCGGTTCAGGTCATGATCTCGTGGTTCTTGAGTTCAAGTCCTGCATTAGGCTTGCTGCTGTCAACATGGAGCCTGCTTGGGATGCTCTGTTCCCCTCTCTCTCTGCTCCTACCCTAATCATGCTCTCTTTCTCAAAAATAAAAGAGAACACTAATAAATAGCATAGGAAAAAAGCATTTTACTTTAGCATTTCTTTATTTCTTTACTGTAAAATGCATGTATTCTCTAACATTCGATTTTGACCTATGACAATATGACTCTTGATTTATGGTATGAATTTGTGCATTGTCTATTATATTTTAGTTAAATATCTAAAATTATATATCAATAGACATTAGGCCTTGTATAGATTTAATATCTCTGATCTCTAGTTCACCTTGATAATTTATTAGGTATTGTAACTCCTAGATATAAGCATAAAGGTGGTATGTTCATTGTTCTCAGAGGTTTTGTTTCTTTGGTGGGATGATTATGTAAGCCTCAGAGGGTTTTGGAACAGTGTAACCCTATGATTTTTGCAGATGGAACTTGAGATATATTTTCTAAAGTATTACAGATTTATATTAAATACTTTAAATTATCTACTACATATTAAAATATGCTTATCTGAATATCCAACATAAAATGCATGTTTGTATTGTTTTCAGAATGAATATTTTGATTTCTCACTTACAGATCAACTGCCAAATACACATTACCTAATGGGGAAGAAAATAGTAATACGAATTTAAACTGCCCTATGTTTTTCAGAAGACTATATTTTTATGGCCATTTAGAGCACTTTAACTACTTATTTTTTGCTCTCCTTGCCAAATTATTTCCCAAGCCACAGATGTCTATTCCTCTTCATCTGCTGCTCTGTTTCTTACTGACACCCTACAGATTGCTTGGGTTGTATTCCAGCTCAAATTGGATCATTTGAGTAAAAAAAGGAATTTTAAAATCTGTTGACTGTTTCTTTAACTTCTCTTTACTCCTTCCCACACAACTTTATACTATTGTAAATAGACATTTTTGTTTTTTTTAATTTCAATGTGTAATGTTAGGCAACTCAAACGTGGAAGCCTCTGTTTAGCTTCCAGAAATTCTCAAAATTCAAGCAATTGTCTTTCCAATAGTAATTTAAACTAGGAAATTTTGTATGTCAAAGACTTTAAAATGCCAGCCAATTATGTAGACATTTAAAGCAATGGGCCAATAATTCTATAAAAACAAAATAAATCATTTATTAAAATCTATTCTAATATTTGGCTTATAACAATCCAATGAATATTAATTTTCAATTATTTTAATATAATTTAAGCTAAACAATCTATTGTTTAGTAAAGGAAAATCTAAAAGACATTCTCAACATTTTAGATACTTTAAATGATTGATTATCTTTTGCAATATTTTATGAATATTTAATTCAGAAAAAAGTTAGTGATTTGAAAACGTCTACATTTGGTCACTGACATCTCAGTGAAATTTTAAAGTATGCAAGAATTTATTACCATTTTCCAAATCTTCTGCATACATGATCTCCTGTCTCCAGTAGCATCATAGCTCAACAACTTAAGTAATCCAGTGTCTTGATGCTCACCTAAGTTTTAGGTTAAAAACAACAGTATATAGTTCTTTCATGTTAAAGCCAACTTTGAAATTTTGCTCTGCATATGTATTACCAGCGAACTTGTTTAATATATATTTCAGCTCTATCAGAAATATATGAGATATGTCTAGAAATGTTTAAATAATTAGCACAGATGGTTAATTCTGATTCCAGGAGTCCTTGGACCACTTTTTAGGAACTTTTATATGAAATAATAGGTGATTAATTATATCACGAAGTATTTACTCACCCATAAGCATTTTTATTTTACTGTATTATTTTAAGCAAAAGGAATTAGTCATTTATTAATGGGCTCGGAATAAAAAACAATGAAAAGGAGGTAAGATTTTTTTCTGGGAAATCCTTGAATTGTATCATATTAATACTTTTATGTCATTTCTACATGGTGTGCCAGTACTATCTACGAACTTATTTTAGATAAAGGTAATAACTTGACTTACTGTTCTGTGAAACAAAGCAGTTCACAAGAAAGTTTGAAAAATAACATACTGTTGTAGACATGGGGTTTAGAACCAGACTACCTAGGTCAAGTCTCAGAAACTCACTGGACTCAATGAATTAAGCCATTAGTGTTCTGGTTAACATATCTATAAAATTATTTTTAAAAATAATCAGTGCTTCATAAATTAAATGTGAAGATGACATGGGTTAAACATCTAAAAGATTCTGAAGAATATTTCTGTCTCATAAGTGCTTATCAGATGATTACCTACCTGTTATTTTGTTGGTTATCAAGTCTATTATTAATACTTTTTTATTACCAAGAGCACAAGGAAATGCATTGATATCTTTGTACAATTAACAACAGAAAAAGTTTACAGTAAACTTTCATTCTTTTTAAACATTTTGATGTAAATCTTTGATGTGTGTAAAAAACTCCATCTATATTATTTTTGCAGATTTCAGAGTTTGTATTGAAACAGTACAATAATATACTGTTGGAACATAAACAGTCTGAAAGTTTCCTCCCCACACTTAGACACCAAAAACTTCTAAGAAATGAATCATGTAATAGATGGAGGCAAAATTAGATATCCCATTAAATTCCTGCTATGCTTTAATGACTTCAAAACTTTAAAGATGGTGTATGTAATTAGGGAATTAAAATGTATTATGGCTTAATTCCATGCAATTATTTTACCTTAAAGCTTTCTCAGATTATGTTATTTTTTATCATGTATTTACTTAAAACAATGACTTCTTAACTTGATTCATAAAATATATAAATAAATATAAATATATATATGAAAATCATTTGAGCATCTGTCTTTAGCAATATCACTTAAATCTTGATTCTATAGTCTTTTGTTACAGATGGCTGAAAAATGGAAGAGTCCACGTGGACCATTTCAGTTTTCTGGTCACTGCTTTATCATGTACCGTCCCTGGGGCTCCTATGCCTCCTTTATTTTGTTTCTGGCAGCCTTGTGTAAATTGGAGTGTTCCTATTCTCATCGGCTCATTCCTTTACTGTCATAACAATCCCATTTTGTATTGGAAATTGGTCTTCTCTGAGGCTTAAATATTGTTTTATGTTCTTTATGGTTTCTATATTCTAAATGAAAACCAAGATTTATGATGCCCTGGAGAGATCACTTGGTTTCAGTCCTTCAAAGAAAAATGTTACATTAAAGATAGTGTTGGTAACCCTGCAGTGTATCAGAACATTTTATGAAATATTAACTGTGCTAGAAAGAGAGATAACAGCATGCTTAGTTATCGAGCTGAAAATTATTGTATGTGTTAATGGGATATTATAAATATTCACAACATTTCTTAAATTACTTTCTTTTTCCTAAGATGCTCTTCAACACTAGACCTTCCCTAGAAGTAACTCCCTCCCTTGCATGAGTTCTTAAAGTATTCTCTGTGTATCACTACACAGAAAGTGCTGAATAACCTCAAGGGAATTCATCTGCTGTCTTATAGAAGAAAGATCTGTCTTTTAGGATAAATGTGAAACATTAGTAAATTCCACAGGATGCCATATAAATTGCATTTCTTTCCAAAGCAAAAACAACTATTATTTCTCAGGTTTCTCTTCAGTGAATTATTTTTATGTTATTTTCCTGAACTCCAACTAGAATAGCTCATGAGAAGCCCATTCTAAGTCCTTCTGTTTAAGATCAATACCTGAATATTGTCTTTTAAATCACTAAATATAATCCAAGCTCTGTTCCTTTTATTGTTTTCTTCTTCTCAGACTTAAAACCTATTATATTAGAGTCAAGCATAGTCAGTCTTGGACAATTTTATTCTGAAGAAGAGTTGTTTTTAAGACATTAGAACCATTCTTTCCAAGTCTGCATGACCTGTCTCACTACTTAAAATTATGNCGAACCGTGAGATTATGACCTGAGCCAAAGTTGGACGCTTAACCTACTGAGCCACTCAGGCGTCCTGATAATGCGTTTTTTAAAAATTTCCCTCTCTCAATTTATAGCAAAACCACTGTATTTGGTTATTGGATTTTCCCTCTTCAAACTGTTGTTTACTTAAGTTCTGTGACACCATTTTCCAATTACTTGTTGTCTATCAGAAGTCGTATCTTTTATTTTTTTGCTAACAAGCCTCAATTTTATGGACCTTGTATTTACTTAGAAAAAATTTACCACCTTTTGCCAACATAAAGGATCTGGGATCATCTAACAGACAATAGGGTCTCGTTCTCCTTGCTAATGCTTAGTATGGGGAGTTACACCATTTGGAACTTGAGAGGTGTGCTTGTTGGCTTCTGGAAAAGGTTTTTGTTTACAATATAAGCCCTTGTATAGAGGGAAAAATCCCTTTTCTTTGGTTCTTGGGATTATTGAAGCCATCCCATGACTGTGAGGGAAGGCAGTGTCAGTATGACTTGCCAGAATAGAAAGAACTTAGTTCTTTTATGACATTGCTGAGTAACTGAATCAGCAAACCTTAAAATGTTCCTCTGTGCTATCTCATTATTTAACCCACATATAATTCTGTAGACCATTATAAATCATATTGCTAGATTTGAGGTTAATCTTTTTTAGATATAGAATAAATTCCTTAGGGATGTTAAATGTCTGGAAAATTTCAAAGTCCCATGTGAAGTGTGATGCTTCCTTCACCTATCAGCAGCTTAGCAGCAGTCGTAGATAACACCAACAGTTGGATTCTTCTAGGGATACATTCTTTAGCTGATATAAAAAGTGTCTTAAAAAATGATGCAGTGGCAGTTCAAAACATAGTCAGCAGATTACAAGTACCATTGCCATGAAGTGTAAGACAATAGAAATAATTGAAGAAGAATTAATAGAAGGTTGTATTCAGAGAATGTTTAGTGGCTGACATCTTTGTGGGATCATTATTCATAGCATGATGATGATATTAGGCAACTGAAATGGAATGGGAAGGAAGTTATTGAATGGTATTTCCAAGAGCAAAGAGACAAAATTGCTGGATGGGTATTCCACAATAATTTTTAAGCTATGGAAGTATGTTTCATGAAATGTTGTATAGAGAAAGCTAATAAGTCAAGTGCCAAAGTCACCATTTCCAAAGGAAAGTGTCCAGAAGTTATTTTTTTTATAATTCAAGTCTTTAAAAACTTTCATTAAGCATCTGTTATGTGCTAAATGCTCTTCCAGGTAATAACACTAACAAAAAAGCAAAGCAGGAGCGTGTGCTCATGGGGCTCATATTCCAACAGGTTGATACGGGTATGAATTGAAACATTATACATTACTGAGGTAAAGGAACATATTTTTTATGAAAATAAAAAATAAAAGAATTTGAAATGAACTACTTGGTCAAGGAAATGTCTCAAAGGAATGAATACTTAATCTGAGAATTTAAGAATGAGGAGTTAAGGAAAGAATATTTTAAAAAAAGGAGAATGTTTGCAATTGGGTGGGAGAGTTCTTAGTAGGAATAAAATCATGAGTAAAATATATGTGTAAGAATGCTATATGACAATTCATGGTAAAGTTACCACTCATATAATTGGAACATAAAAGATAGCAGGAAAAGGTGTTCCAACTTGATAGAAATTGAAGATGCAGACAATTTTATCATAGAGGATGATTAAGTCATATGAAGGGTTGATCGTAGTTATAATATAATTTGGAAGTTATTGAAGTACTTTAAATAGGAAGTAACTTGATAACCATTTTTAAAGTATTAAATAATCACTGAAATAATGAATATTGGGGATGTTTTATTTTAATAATAAGAGTTTCAGTGTGGAAGAGACATTTACAGTGAGATTAGCTTTGGGATGTAAATTAATCCAAATGCTTTCTATGTTGCTGTTTGAATCCTCAATTGTTCTCCAAAATGTCTGTGCCAGCTCAAATTCTAGCCAGCCATTGGAAAGAGAGCAGGAAAAAGAGTTGGAAAGAGAGATAAAATAGAAGAATATGCCATTTCCTTAAACACTTATCTCAATAATTATATTAAAATAAGTGATGCAAATATACTAAGGGAAAAAAAAAAGACTGATAGAGTGGATTTAATAACATGACTCAACTTTGTGCTGTTACAAGACACTCACATGAAAATAAAATTAAATGACATAAGTATGTGGGAAGTAAAAAAAAGAGAGAGACAAACCAGGAAACAGACTCTTACTATAGAAACCAAAGGATAGTTTCAGGAAGGGAGGTAGGTGGAGGATGGGTTAAAAAAGATAAATAAAAAACAACAACAACAACAAAAAACCCATACAAATATCGACAAATAAAATAGCAGGAGTATTCAACATAGTAGAGGATAGAAAAAAAAATAATAGATGTGGTGTGCCTGGGTGGCTCAGTCGGGTAAGCGTCCGACTTCGGCTCAGGTCATGATCTCACAGTTCATGGGTTCGAGCCCCGCGTCGGGCTCTGTGCTGACAGCTAGCTCAGAGCTGGAGCCTGTTTCAGATTCTGTGTCTCCCTCTCTCTCTCTGACCCTCCCCTTCTCATGCTGTCTCTCTCTGTCTCTCTCTCAGAAATAAATAAAACATTAAAAAAAAGAAAAATGAAATTAATAGAGGCAAAGTGAGGGTAAAAGGGCCAATCAACCAGGAAGATATAATGAGTGAGATATTTACATACAAAACAATAGTGTCTCAATATAAGTGAACAAAAAGTACAGAATTGGCATGGAAAATAAGAAAATTCACAACTATATTTTGGGACTTAAACCTCCTCCTTTCAGTAACTGATAAAACTACTAGGCAAAAATCAGCAAATATTTAGAAGATTCAGACAACACAGTCAACCGACAGAATCTAATTGACACTCACTACTCCCAATAAAAGAAAATGTTTTTTTCAGGCAGCCATGAAATATTCCTCAATACAGACTATAGATTGGACAAAAAACCCCACAAATGTCTATTATTCTGAAACAACTGACAGCACATAGAGAATATTCTCTGACTGTAATGGAATCAAACTTGATGTAACAGAAAAACTATAAAAAAATATGTAAATATGAGAAAATTCAAATAATATATTTATGAGTTCAAAAGGAAATCTAAAAAACAAAGACAAAAACCAATTTTTTTAAGAAAAGTAATTTTCTCTTCAGCTTTTATTTTCTGTGAATAAAAATTCATGCTTCTTATAGATGTTCAATATTATAAAATAAAAAATATAGAAAGTAACTACCATATGCTCCTATCTCTGGCAATAAACCTGTTAAACTTTGTTTATATTGTATACATTTTCTAGGTTTTTAAATGACTTTTAGCAATAATGATAACAATGCTTCAGTTGGTTGTAAGCAGTTTGAGTGCAAGATAACCGTTAGCCATCAAAGAATTAACTGTCTGCCTGATAATCAGTCATTTGATCTTCCACCATGTGCAAATAAAAACTTCCTAGAATCCCTCTTCCATCAAAATAGGAAACTTCTGATGATTCCAATACACTGATTTCCTAGACATTATATGCAAATTGGATTTATTTACTTTCAAACACTTTTATTACTTATATCATCTATCGATATATTTTTCTATTTGTGAGAATTGGGTGTCTTGAGATAGACCATATCATCATTTTTCCCTATTAAAATTAATAGAAATATCTTTTCATTAAAAAACTATATATGTGTATGTATAAAATGAATATATATATCATGTCTATACAGCATATGTACATTCAATATATGTATATAACATATATATGGACGTATGTATATACATACACATATACATATACATACGTATATATGGATGTATGTATATACATATACATATACATATACATATATGCATGTATATACATCCATATATAAGATTGAAAACCCAAACACAAGGAAGAAATAATACAGATCAGAGCAGGATTCATATGAATTGAAAATAGGAAACAATAGGGGCAGCTGGGTGGCTCAGTTGGTTGGGTGTCTGACTTACACCAGGTCATGATCTCACGGGTTTGTGGGTCAAGCCCTGTGTTGGGCTCTGTACTGACAGCTCAGAGACTGGAACATGCTTTGGATTCTGTGTCTCCCTCTCTCTTTGCCGCTTCCCCTCTCGTGCCATGCTCTTTCTCTGTCTCTGTCTCAAAAATGAATAAACATTAAAAAATATTTAAAACAGAGAAAATAGGAAACTTTGGAGAAAATGAAAAAAAAATCTGGTTCTTTAAACAAATCAGTAAAATTGATAAATTCTTAGGAAGACTTGAAAAAATACAAATAATAAAATATAACTATAGAGAGAGAATTTTAAGCAGGCTCCATGCCCAGCACAGAGCTTCAATATGGGCTTCATCTCATGATGTGAGATCATGACCTGAGCCAAAATCAATAGTCTGAAGCCTGACTGAGCCACTCAGGGTCCCCAACAATAGTTTTTGCTGAAATATAGTTTGTATATTCATGCAAAATCCTGAACACAAATATATAAATAACAGCTTTCATCATGATAGCCCTCCCTGGAAAGATTCCAGATATCTTTTAATAGATAAATGGTAAACTTGCACATCAATTACATGTGAAAAACCACCCAGAAAAAAAAAAAAAACAAAAACAAACAAACTACTATCCATTCAACAACTGGGATTAATCTGAAAGAAAAAGACCAGCTATAAAACTTTATATATAGATAACAGATTGGCAGTTTCCATGAGTTACTGCATGAAGATGATGAAGACTTAAGAAATGTGAGTGTGGTTATAAAAGCCAACATGAGGAAACCCTGCCCTGATGTAACTGCTCTGTATCTTGAATAAAGACGGGAAATTTGGTGATAGGAAACTCTCATGCATAGGTAAATCGTGAACTTACTGGCCTCACACAAAAACGTGCCTTCCCTCTTCATTTACCAAGTTTGGCATATGTCAGACTAATTTCTGTAATGATAAAAAGAGGAATGTAGCGTAAACATGTCACATTCAGAAACAAAAATGTCCACAGGAAACAAAGCTTATGTATTACATATTTCTGTAGACCTTTCTTTGAATTAAGGCAACTTTTCCTAGGCACACATGCATGCCTTCTTCTAGCCCACCTCATTATCAGCTGGCTTCCTTTAATTTCTCATTATCATTTTTTAAGTGTTCAAGTCTCAAACAATTACTGGTGTTGGAAATTAAGCATCAGAATTTCTGAGAAACATTAAAACCCACCCCAAACTGCTGTCTCAACAAATTGTAAAGACAGTGAGGTTGATTCCCTAAGAAGTAGGATGTATTTCTCTAAGTTCTAGGCTGCTTCCTATTCATTCAGCCTAAAGACTACAGTGTCACCACACTAATGACCATGTGTGCTGTCCGAGGCTGATACATATGGGGTTGGTTTATGAATTACTTGGTGTGCAGGTAATTACAATTGTGGAAATGTTTACCTGGGCCATTTTAGTTATTAGGCCATTTTAGTTATAGATGTACAAATGCCTGATGGATCACAAAAATTTCAAATATTATACCCCCCCTCCTTTTTTCCCCCTAAAGTATGGTACATTTGGTTGGGTTGACTCCAGACTCTTTGTAGGTGTTCTCTCTTACTGGCAATGTAGGAAGACCTTTGCTTCTGCACTCTAGGGACATAAATGAACTATTTCAGCAAAAGTTAGGCCACAGCAAAGCTCTGTCTCTAGGTAACTTGATCCCTTGTTTGGCCACTTACTTTTTGGAATCTCAACATATGGTGTCAAATATTTTGTCATTTTCACAGTTCTTCAAGGCAAGCATCTCTCTTTTATATTCAGCCAATCCTTAGTAGGCATTTTACTTTCAAATGAAAAAAACACTTCTAGAAGCTGCAGTGATTGTGTTAAGATATTAAGAAGACCCATGGACTGACAAATTTCTAGACTATGACATTTCTCTTATTCTGTCATTCTCTTCTCCTATAACTGCAGACATTGCAGATTACCTCTCACAAGTGATTCCTTTGTCTTATTCTGTTAGTAGAGGCTGAAAGTCCATTCTAGTGAGGATTGGCCATGTGACCTTGCTCTGTTAATGAGACATAGAAATCCCAGGTGAAGCCCTCAGCCAAGCTGAGGAGAGGGACAGTCTTGGTTGGTTCATGAAACTGTGCTCTGTGTGTCTCTGTACCTTTGTTCTTCTCTATTCTTTGTATCTGTAGTATAGACTTGATGCCAGGAGTAGCTATAGCCATATTGAAGCCTTCAAAAGGAAAAAAAAATCTTCATATTAATTGTACTAGAAATAGAAGACCAAGTCACCTAGAGTAGTAACAACTGTTTTGGGTTGTTTTTAGAAATCATTTTAAGTGATAAAAATAAATCTTTATATTGTTAAACCATTATGACTTGGCTATCTGTTGCCTACAGTTACACTGACAGCTCACTGAAGCAATCTGTAAATTAGAAAGTGTAAGAATTTTTTTTAACATATCAGTTTTAGTGAAGATGATGACAATAAAGAAGGTAGTGATTCTCATAATGTGTAGCAAATTAGTGAGCACTTACTTTTTATCATACATTGTTATAAGAATAGATATAGAATANTTTTAGTGAAGATGATGACAATAAAGAAGGTAGTGATTCTCATAATGTGTAGCAAATTAGTGAGCACTTAACTTTTTATCATACGTTGTTATAAGAATAGATATAGGATAGCGTTGCCTTTAATCTTTTAAACAGTCATTTGATTTAAAGTCACTCAGTTTAATTTTACAGGAGGTAAAACAAAGATTTAAGGTAAATCATTGGCTCAAAATTTGAAGCAGGGAAATGACAGAGGCAGGATTCCATCCTCGATCTGTCCGACCTGGGAGCTGTGCTTTTTCTTGCTATTCCTAATGACTTTATGACTCCTTGAAAGCATTGAAATATCTGACATTTGGCAGTTTTTCTCAGTCCTAACACCAGTGAACTCTGGGAAATCAAATAGCTGTAACCTAGGCCAGGAGATTATAGGGAACACACTGCAAAGCAGAGCACTGCTTTCTGGCCTTGCTGAAAACAGAGGGCCTTGCTTGGCTTACCTAGTTAATGTACATCTAGCGGGCACTCCGGTTTCGCTTATCTGGTCACTGTATATCTAGGGGTTGGGCACTGCCCGTGCTTATAAATGCCTTACACCATGTTATCATATGGAATATCTTACCTTGTTTTCCAACCTGTTTGCTACATCTGCTCTTTTGTAGTCTTGTGAATGCCTTAACTTGTTTTGCTGCAAGTTTGCTGGGGCACCTGGGTGGCTCAGTCGGTTAAGCATCCGACTTCAGCTCAGGTCATGATCTCACACTTCGCGGGTTCAGGCCCCACGTGGGCTCTGTGCGGACAGCTCAGAGCCTGGAGCCTGTTTCAGATTCTGTGTCTTCCTTGCTCTCTGCTTCTTCCCTGCTCACTCTCTGTCTTTGTCTCAAAAATAAATAGAACATTAAAAAATGTTAAAAAAAAAAAGAAAATAAGGAAACATCATATAATTAATATCTATGGTAAAGGTAATTTTTTCAAATACATAATTATGAATACAGATAAAAAGGTGAAACACATTTGAAAATATAATATTTCTTTTGCAATGGCCGTTAACAGTCACTAGACACTTTTTTAATCGTTATTTTTCTTTCTCTCTTTAATCATTTTGCTGGTAAAAAAAAAATCAGAAAACTATAGAAATTCAGGTATCTAAGGAAACTATCTTATAGTTTTAGAAGGTTTTTTATTTAAACATTACATTTAAACTGAAAAAAAAACATGACTTTCAATTTAACTTAGCTTTAATCAATTCACTTTGGAGGTGAATTATCTCTGAATGGCTTATCATTAAAAAACTATTAACATTGACAATTACTCTGTGATTTATACACATCTCATATCGTTTTTATTATTTCTGTTAACACAAAAGTAGTCTGTATACAAAACTCACTCATGGATTTGTAATCTTTTCATTCTTTATGAAAACTCTGTTTTTTTAAAAGTTAACATTATATTAGTTTTTGAAAGAGACAGAGCACACAAGCAAGGGAGGGACAAAGATAGAGGGAGACACAGAATCAGAAGTGGGATCCAGGCTCTGAACTGTCAGCCTGACATGGGCTTGAACCCACAAACTGCAATATCATGACCTGAGCCAAAGTCGGACTCTAATCCTATTGTATACCACTTTTATTATTGTTATAACAGAGTTTTATCATTGTTCTAATGATTTTAGAAAACTGTTAGGTAACCCTTAGTCGATAAATCACAGAAGCACTGTATTGTTTTAGATATTTTAATGTATACTAATTTGAATTCCAAAGTGCAAGAGTCAGACAAAGGTAAATCCTTATCTGTTGTGAGTAGAAAACATTGTAATAGTTTAATGCTTATGATTCAATTCATACCATACTCTGAAATATATATCTATATAATATGTGTAATATATATAATATATATGAGTTATATGTTAATATTCACTTGGTAGATGGCAACTGCATTTTTTCAGTTTTATTGAGATATTTGACATGTAACTTTGTATTCGTTTAAAAAGTATGACATAATGATTTGATATATATATATATTATACATACCACATTACTACCACAATAAGCTTAGTCAGCCTCCATCACCTCACATACTTACACATTTTTCTTCTTGTGGTGAGAACTTTTAAGATCTACTCTTTTAGTAACATTCAGATATTGTTAACTGTAGTCACCATGCTGTACATTATATCCCCAAAGCGTATTTATCTGAAGAGCAGCAATTTATATCACCACCTTCACCCATTTCCTCCAAGCCCTGCTGCCGGCAACCACTGGAATCACCAATTTGATGTCTGTTTCTATGAGGGTTGTTTTGTTTTGCTTTGAGATTGCACATGTAAGTGACATCCTACACTTGTTTGTCCTTTCTCAGTCTGACCTATTTCACATAGCATAATGGCCCTCAAGGTTTATCCATGTTATCCAGATTTATGTATCTATCAATCCACTGATGATAGATAGCTAGCTAGCTAGCTAGCTAGCTAGATAGATAGATCTTACTTCTTTATTCATGTATTCTTATGGACCCTTAGGTTGTTTCCATGTCTGGCTATTTAAATCATGCTACAATGAACAGAAGGGTATAGGTATTTCTTTCAGATACTGATTTTGTTTCCTTTGGATATATACACAGAAATAGAATTGCTGTGTCATATGGTAGTTCATTTTTTAACTTTTTGCAGAGCCTCTATACGTTTTCCAGAGTGGTTGCACCAAGTTACATTCCCACCAACAGTTCACAAGGGTACAACAGTGCCATTTCATTTGCATCCTTGCTAACATTTATTATCTTCTATCTTTTTGATGTTAGCCATTTTCATAGGTGTGACGTGACTTCTCATTGTTGTTTTGATGTTTAGTTCCCTGGTGATTAGATAATATTGAGCACATTTTCCTGTACTTGTTAGTCATCTATGTACCTTCCATTGAAAAATGTCTATTCAGGTCCTCTGACCATTTTAAAACAGATTGTTTATTTGTTGTGGTTATTGAGTGTGTGAGCTCTTTATATATTTGGGATATTAATCCCTTATCAGTTACATGGTGAGAAAATATTTTCTTCCAATCCATAGGTTACTGTCTCATTTTGTTGATGGCTTACTTTGCTGTACAGATGATTTTTGCTTTGATGCAGTTCCATTTGTTTATTTTTGCTTGTGTGGTCTTTGTTTTGGTGTCAAATCTAAACATGGATTTCTTTTCTTTAACTAAGTAGTAAATTTCATAATACTTTCTAGATTTCAAATCAATTGTTGTTACATCTAGATGTAATACAGAGTCAATTATGGATGATATTCCAATTACATAGAATTGCTACATAGAATGTTGTTTTGCTTCCAGGTGACCCATATAATAATTACTGTGATATATATTAGAGACAATAATAAAATCCTATAATGCCTACAATAAATGTGCATGTAGTTTGAAAACATATTCATAAATATAAAAAAAAAAAAACTACAAACCAGCAAGGGCAGATAGAGGTTAAGTAGATGAAGGGTTTATTCTTTGAAAAACTGCATAGTTAAGATACCAAATATAATCAGTGCATTCTTCTCAATGAGATTCTTTCTTACATCTCTTTGGAATGGATTATAACACTGACACAAGGCTAAGCAATGCAATGTCTGTTTCCGTTACCACAATAATATTAGTCTTTACTTCGCTTCGTTTTCATTCTGTGTTCCTGTAAATCTTTCTTTCTTTATTCATTTTTAAATACATTGATAGAAGGCACATCATAATCTTTGTATATAGTAAACATTATAATTTTGAATAACTGTGCTGAGGTGGAATTTCACATGACAGTAGGGACTTCACAGGAGAGAAGTTGAAACACACCATTGTAGTATACTTAGGAATGCAATACTGAATTTTTATTTTATCACTGGGTATCAGGTGCCTCGCCTGATTTTGTTTCCAAGTCTCTAATGTTGGAACTCTTTAAAATATTTTTGTTGGCTTATTTTGACAAAAAATTTGTTCAAAACTGTGATAAAGTAGTATTACCTCAAAATTTGTATATCTGAGATAATTATTATGTTTAATCACTTCATAAAAAGAGAATGTCTAGGGACGCCTGGGTGGCTTAGTCGGTTAAGCGTCCGACTTTCGCTTAGGTCATGATCTCGCGGTTCGTGGGTTCGAGCCCCGCGTCGGGCTCTGTGCTGACTGCCAGCTCAGAGCCTGGAGCCTGTTTCAGTCTGTGACTCCCTCTCTCTCTGACCCTCCCCTGCTCAGGCTGTCTCTCTCTCTCTCCTAGAAATAAATAAAACATTTAAAAAAAAAAAAAAAAGAGAATGTCTGAAGTTATTTTTGTCTGGTCATGGTAATATTTCATGAAAATATTTTTCATTTGTTATGGTGTCTGGTATGTATATCTATATATGTCTCTATATACATATATTTTTATATTATTTTTATTATCACTAAATATATTAAACTTTAAATTTACTTAAAATATAATTCTTTTACGTCTGTTTGTATTAATACATTTGAACTGTATTTCATACTGTGATCTCTCTACTATGTGTCAGGGAGATCATACTATTGCTGCTTCATTAAATGTATGAAAAATATGACCAGCGATGTGTTTGAGACACATGAGAAAAGAGATGCACGTATTTTCATACTATTTCCCCAGTATTTTTTCTTTCATTCCATGTCATCTTGATTTCTTATTTTATGAAAATTCACAAGTGTGAAAGTCATACTCTTACAATTTAATCTATCGTAGCTCCCAGACAAGATGCAAATGTAGCAGGGTATCCCTGAGTTAAATTTAGATGATTAACAATTTTTTTTCTAAATTTAAGTTAGAAATTTAGTTGATAATAATGATACTGCAATATTTTAGGAGTTCTATATGATGGAAGTGTAAGATATAAAACAAAACATGTATGTGAAGTTTAACATCAGGAATGAAAAAACAAGGAAGCATAAGGAAGTCAGAGAAAGTTTGGAGAAGAGCAAAATATAGTTAACAATGTGAGAGACCTTGATATATGGTCTTAACAGGAGTCTGAATTTAATGCTGAATGATGCTGAACTATTGAATTAAACTGAAGTAGAATATCTTTTTAATATAATATGATATAATATAATATAATATATAATATAATTATTGTACATAATATAATATAATACAATATATTCTTAATAATATAATCACATATTATACTATAATTATCTTTTCAACATAATGCAGTGAATTAGAATCACTGTCACTATACGTTATTCTTTGCACATCTCAGCCAGCCGTAAAATTCTTCACCAAAACTGCTTCTACATACCTTTTATGAATATCACTGTAGCTCTTTGATTATCCTCTTCCTGGCTTTGGCAGGTATGCTTCAGAGAAACCTCATTTCTGCTCTATTGAAATAACAGTACATGTAGAGTTTATTTTAACATCAAGTTTTGAAAAATATGCATAGAACATAAGTTTTTCTTATCCTCACAGTGAATTTCAAGGCTTAAAAAATCCTTATTTTGGGAAAGAGAAAATTGAATAGAAAAAAGTAGGTTTTTTTCCTTTCTCTTTCTTTCAGTTCTACACAATTAACTGGTTATTGTAGTAAACACATTTTTTTAAATTTTCCCATCAGCTTTTTCCTCCATCCATGAAGTAAAAAATGAGAACACATTAATAATTAATTTATAATGCTCCGAAACAGAGTCAAGAGTAAACCTATCCTTAGAGTAAGACCACAGCTCCTAGGATGTCTACCTGTTTAAAAAGGATCAGAAGAAACTCACACAAAAGAGGAAGGCCACATTTATTTTCTTAGGGTTTTCTTTTTCTTTATTAAGTGTATGTGTGTGTGTGTGAGGGGAAGTCTCAACATCAGAATGACATCCTAATTTCTGGAAGGTGCTTAATCTCATAGGCAGGGATCAAACGGAAACCTTGAACTTGGTGCAACCTTGCCCTCGCTAGCAGAGTAAAATAATCAACTTTTATCCTTTCTAGAAATACTTGTCTTCACGAGGCCATTCACCATCATACCATGGTTCAAAAAATCATCAATGTAATTTAAATAAGAACCTACTTCCCAAGGCCTGTGTGTTTCTCTGAATAGAGATCAAGAGAAATCCTAGATGCCCACTCTTCCAACCTTTCATGTAAAGTCTCACCATCACTATATGTGATGAGTCTATCAAGACCACAGGACTTTTATTTCCTTTCATGTCAGTAACAACAGGAAGATCAATCTTATCACCCAGATTCTAAGTAAGCATTATAAGTTCTGCGTGTTTTTAACAGTCCTGTTTCCCTATCTATCCCTCACACTCTGGAAAACTTTTCAGTGTTCCCTTATAATTCATACTTGCCCAAATCCTCTGTCTTTGAACTTTCTTCTCAACATTTTGCTCTGTGGTGAATTTGAACTTCCTCTGAAAATTATGTGTTCCCTGAAGCCCATTCAAGTGGTGGCTCATTTTTCTTTGTTTATTTTTCAACTCAGAGAGCACCAAGTAGGATAAATCTTTAAAAATGACACCTAGACATATAATTTTCAAAGTACCATAAAATCAAAGCCAGGAGGGAAACCAGAAGAGGAGAGGGGAAAAAACATCTTACCTATAGACAAACAAAGTTTAGAACTACATTCTACTTCTTCTAAGAAACTATGCAAGCAAGAAAAGGGTGAATTACACACTTAAAATGTTGAGGGAAAAACAACATCAACCTAGAATTTTGTAACCTGTGAAATTAGACTTCACATAATAAGGAGAAATAAAAACTTTCTTGGACAAAGGGAATTGAGGAAATTGGTTGCCAGTAGATGTGCCTTGCCAGAAATATTAAAAGAATTTCTTTAGAAAGAAGGGGAAAGATACAGATTGAAAATTCAGATCTATATGAAGAACATTAAAGAGGGAGTCAGTGAAGGGAAAATTAAAACTTTTCTTATTACTGTTAACTTATCTAACAGATAACACTTTCAAATAACAGGAACAATAGATTTGATTACATGTGCTTATGTGTATATTTTATGAATATATAAATGCTTATGTATGCCCTTAGAAACGAACAAGAGACTACAGGGAAGAATTATTATAAAGTGCTCATACTGTCTGTGAAATGATAAACTGTTATTTGAAAGAGGATATGGATTAGCTATAAATGTATATTGCAAACTCCAGGGAATCACTCAAAAACTTAAAAAATAGAAGTAAAACTGATGTACTAAAAGGGGAGAGAAAAATGGCATTGTAAATGTTCAGTTAAAACCACCAAACACAGAAAAAGTCGAAGATATGGGGCACCTGGGTGGCTCAGTAGGTTAAATGTCCGACTTCGGCTCAGGTCATGATCTCATGGTTCTTGGGTTCGATCCCCATTTTGGGCTTTGTGCTGACAGCTAGCTCAGAGCCTGGAGCTTGTTTCAGATTCAGTATCTCCCTCTCTCTCTGACCCTCCACTGCTCATGCTGTCTCTCTCTGTCTCTCTGTCTCTCTCTCTCAGAAATAAATAAAACATAAAAGAAAAAGAAGATAAAAATAGAAATAAGAAAAAAATAGTAAAAAACAGTAACCAAAATATGTATATATAGAGATACAGATATAGATGTATGCTTGACCCTCCTCTTATTTTAATATAGCCACTTCCCTTCCTTCCCCCACCCCCATCTCTCTATGTTTCTTTCTGTCTTTCTTTCTTGGCTACCCTGTGGAATAATTGCTATTTGGAGAGATGCACAATGACACCCTATAGGACAGAGAAAGAAGTAAAGGTTTAGAGGAGTATTTAAAGGCAATGAAGAGGCAACATTTAAACAGACATTTAAGGATGTGAAAGAGTCCAATAAACTGGTTAGTGAGTTCAAGCCATCTTAGAGTAAGATTGAGGATGTTATATTTGTCAGCATTCTTAGAGTGAGAGGCACTGCCATTTAAGAAGCGATTTTTTTAGTACTTAGGGTACACTCAGTATATATTGTTGGAACCCAGACTAGAGAGAAATTTATTGAAACTCTGTACAATATAAAGGATAAATTTGTTCCATTCAGTAAGAATGGATAAACATCTGAGGACTCTGTGAAGGAGAGTGAAGGAGATCCCAAAAAATGAAAGAAAAGTGGTTGTATGGATAAAAACGCTTCTTAAGGAAAGAATATTTTTGTGATCCCTGAAATAAATATGCTTCAACCTTATAAAGTCTTAATAAAGTACATGTTAGTTACAAGTACTCCTTATTTTAGGAAAATTTTAAGATAGATTAAACTCAGATGAGAAGCTTATGTGTACAATTTTGTAGATGAATGACAATATCAGGTGAAAAGCTGGAGGAAAAAGATTTGGCATCAGGGTTAACTGAGAATCTGTTGTTTTAGAAATTAGTTATCTTTTTTTTTCTAATTTAGTTTTATTTTTCAAAGTAAAAAAATGTTCATTACAGCTTGATAAGCAACAGTAGCAAATTCCGTATGGTATTTCCTTTTTAAATATGCTATAGACCTAAGGCTTTGTGGACCCTGCTTTGGGGAAGGATGGCTTCACTACCAAAAGTGAACACTAACATAAAGAATAAAATAATTAAATACAAATGCAATCTATAACTATTTGTGGAAAATATATTTTGTTAACCAGCCAAGTAGAAATAGCTAGAACCAAGGGGAGGGTTTTTTTTTTTTTAATTTTAATGTTTATTCATTTTTGAGAGAGAGAGAAATAGAGAGAGAGTGTGAGAGCTGGGGAGGAGCAGAGAGAGAGAGGGAGACAGAACTCAGAGCAGGCTCCAGGCTCTCAGCTGTCAGCACAGAGCTTGACACAGGGCTTGAACTCATGAACCATGAGATCATGACCTGAGCTGAAGTCAGACGCTTAACTGACTGAGCCACCCAGATGCCCCTCGCGGAAGGTTTTGTTTGCAATGATTTCATACCTTAAAATAAATGCCTGCTGAAAAGTTTATTCTTTCCTTTATTTAGGCAGTATTATGAATCAGAACAGGCTGGGTTTGGGCAATAATAAGTAAACCCTGAAGCTCTTAGTACTTAAGACAAGGAAAACTGCTTTGTGTGTGTATTTCATAGTTTGATTANGGCTGGGTTTGGGCAATAATAAGTAAACCCTGAAGCTCTTAGTACTTAAGACAAGGAAAACTGCTTGTGTGTGTATTTCATAGTTTGATTATTTTGAAAATAAATAAGGAGGTAGGTGGATGAGGGTTAAGTGACTCTCCTTTATGACATGATACTTTATTTATTTATTTTTAATTGGGCTCCATGCAGGGCATGGGGCTTGAACTCACAACCCTGAAATTAAGAGTCAGATGCTTAACTGACTGAGCCACTCAGGTGCCCCAATATGTTTCTAAAGTTTGAGCTGTTTGCATGTTCTACTTCCATCATCCCTTAACTGTTTGGATGAGAAACTTTGAAAAACACATTTATCAACAATTGGATTGTATATTTGCCTTGGATCCAAAATAGCAAATAGGTTGGCTTATGTCCACTGGCAAGAATAAGTTATATGACCCCATCTAAGCATATGAGAACAAAGAAATGTATATATCTTCGGTAAGACTAACACTTATGCCAAAATATTTTTTTTCTGTAAGTTTGGGTGGGGGGGGAGGTCCACTTTTAGTTAATTTCAGATGGTTATGAAATAACTATTTCATCACTAGTTTGGACATTGAAAAATACTGCCTCTTATCATACTTCAGTACTAAAAATTTTATTTTATTTATTTTATTTTATTTATTTTGAAAGAGAGAAAGTGTGAGTGGAGGAGGAAGAGAGCAGAGAAGGTGAAGCAGGTATCACGCAAAAGCTCAAACTGATATTCATGAACAATGATATCATGACCTGAGCCAAAATCAAGAGTCAGGAACTTAACCAATTGAGCCAGACAGACACCCCAATACTAAATTTTACTGACCATTTTTCACATTTATGAAAAATTCACTGTAAGAGATAAATAAGTTATAAAGAGATAGTTAAGAGTGAAGGAAACTGTCACTTACCTGACAAGCAAAGATGGAAAATGTGGCTTATTGAAATTATATAACTAATAATAGGAAAGAATTTCATTTCTTGGACTATTGCTCAGGTTGCAAATACACATAGTATTATTTCATACTATGTAATACAATATAAAGAAAGTTTGAAACTAATTTCAGGTTGATTGCTACATCCTATTCATTTATATTACTGAAATTTAAATCAGCAAATATTTTTTTAAACATTTACTCTATTTAAAGCACCATACTAAACACTGGGAATTAAAATATCAGACTGCATAATCTCCAAATATAGATAGAAATTTACATTCTACTGAGGGAGACAAATACGGCCACTTCAAACAAAGCAGATAAATGTCATATTAAATGTGTGGATTTAAAGGGAAAATGGAAGACAGATATTACTTTAGATGCAGGAAATTGAGGATTTTCCAGGGAAGAGGTTCTCATTGAGTAATGGTCAGATATTGGGGTGCCTGAGTGGCTTAAGTCAGTTAAGTGTACGACTCTTGATTTTGGCTCATGTAATGACTTTTTGCTTTGTGAGATCAAGCCCTGCATCAGGCTCTGCACTGACAGTGTGGAGCCTGCTTAGGATTCTCTCTGTCTCTGTCTCTGCCTCTCCCCTGCTCTCTCTCTTTCTCAAAATAAATGAATAAACTTAAGAAAATTATTAATATTTATTATTAGTGGTAGATAATCCATTTGATACTTGCTCTGTGCCAGATGCTATTAAGAATTCATATACATTAAATCCTTACAATTGTGTAAAATAGGTTATATCTTCTCATTTACAGAGCACAAGTTGAGAGGTTAAGTAACTTTACAAGTTTATACATCTACTGAGTTACAGATCTGAGTTTCAAACCCACACTGTCTGGTGAATCAAAAAATGTTAAAGTGTATTTAGTATTTGATAGAATGTTTTGATTATTAGGCAAGATACTTTTTTTACACACTTTATTTAGCATACATTGATCTACATAGTCATATCTTTTCTCTATTAAAACAAAACCAAATCTAACACCAGCCTATGGGCTACACTGGAATAGGAAAAAAACAGAAAGGTTAGTAACAGCTTCTCAGGCCTGAATTATTGCTAATATGATTTAGGAAAATGTTAGTGAAGCAAATAAAGAAGTGAAAAACATGATTTTGTGAAATTGTCTCAAAAATGAAGAAAATAAAAACATACTGTTAACTAGAGGGAAATAAATAAAATAACTTTCAAATATCAAACACTAGTCAGAGTGGAAATTGTGGTAATAAAGAAATGAGAATTAAGAAATGAAAATTAACTTACATAGGCACATAATTTGTACTTAAGGAAGGACGAAAGTTTAAAAGGGTAGGAGAAAACAGAACAAAGTAGACATCAGGAATAAAAGGAAGAGTTGGGAGTTTATATAGTGAAATATTTTAAGTGGGGCATTATAACATTTTGAAAATCTAGGAGAATAACCAAATGTAAAAGCTTAGGAATTATTTAGAATCACAGTAAAGTACCTTTTAAAATACATTCAGACCTACTTTAATTTCCTGGATTGTGGCGGGCAAGATTAACCACTTCTCTTGCTAGAAGCAACTAAAAATGCTGGATAAATAATTTTTAAATAATTTATTAAAGATAAAATAAGGGATTATCAGGCCCAAATCTAGAGGAAAGTTTAAAAAAAAAAATGGAGCTAGATGGACGACACGCTACGATCCTGAGAGCATCAGTAATGGGGACAATATTTAAACTCATTGGAAATCTTTTGGTTTGAGGGGCACACAAATTAAAGCCCAGCTCAAGGCCACCAGGGTTGAGAAGAAGCCTACTAGAAATTGCCCAGAGGCTATACCCTCAGGGTAAGGATCATGACTCTTGATCCCACAGCCTCAGAAGGTATCTGGGAGGTTTTAGGAATTTTGTTTGTTTTTGTTGTTTTTGAATTTCAGTCATGAACTCATCCTGGACTATGTGCTAGATTATAAAATCTGGAATTAAAGACGAGATGGGAGAGTCTAGGATATACATGAAGAATGAGAAGCAGGCTACAATACAAGATAGGTAAATGAAGAGAAGTAAAATGTCTGACATTTAAACAATGGTTAAATTGTTTAACGATTGTTAAACAAGTTCATTTCATCTTCACAACACTTGTATAGGAAAGTTTATTTTATACAAGTTGATACCTAGATATAGATATAGAGCAGTTTGATCATATGCCCAAGGTCAGAGAATTAAACAGGATTTGAGTTGGAGGACCAAGCAATATATTTTGACCTAAAGTTCCTCAGTCCTTCAATTAAACATACAATCCTGGTGCAAGAGAAATCTTCATTTTACTTTTAATAATTATGCTTATAATTGGTAAATCCCTCTCTCGCCATATGTGTATATGTGTGTGTGTATTTGCAATATGAGATTATTATATACTTGTATATATTTAGTATATAATTACATGCAGTATATACTATATATAAATTAAATTAGCATACTTATTATATTATACATACTAAAAGTTCCATATGTATTTATATAGTTTATCATAGCATATATAAAATGGCAACAAACTGAGGAGAGAGTTTTTGGTTTTGTGGGAATAGACATATCATAAAACGACGAGTAAGAAATCTTAACAGTAAGAAATCTTACAGTTGCTGTAATAATTATTGCAAATTACCAAACACAAGCAACACAAGATAAAGCAAAAAGTCAATTGTTTACTAACGTAAAATACCCAGAGCACCTGGGTGGCTCAGTCACTAAGCTTTTGACTCTTGATTTCTACTCAAATCTTGATCTCAGGAGTCTTGAATTCAATACTGTGCTGACAGTACAGAGCCTGCTTGGAATTCCCTCTCTCCTTCCCTTTCTCCCCCTCTCTGCCACCCCACCCCCAATGCCAACATTCTGCACTTGCTCTTGCTCTTGATGTCTCTCAAAATTAATAAAATTTTTTAAAAAACTTAAAAAATTAACATAAAATACTCAACACATTGAATAAAATACCCAAAACAGAGTTCAGACAAAATGCATCATTCTTCCCCAGCTATTTAGTGGTTAGTTCTGACTTCACAATATCAGTGGGTGTGAAAACGTAAAAGTTCTGTTGGTGAAAACTGAGGCAGTAACCAGGCTTCTGCTCACCATGCCGTCCTCTTACAGACCATATGGGAAAAGGAAAGGAACAGCTGAAGACCTTGGCTGCAGTATTTGTTAAACCAAATGATGAGCTTATCTTGACCTTTTCAAAGACAGCAAGGATGAAAGTAAAAGGACTTAGGATAGTCTGAAGTTTGGAGTAATAGCTCTCAAAAGATGAAAGCTGTGCCACAGGTTGGTTGCGTTTTAGGCACAATGTTATTTTAAAAATCCTAACTGGGGGTGCCTGGGTGGCTCAGTGGATTAAGCGTCCAGCTTTGGCTCAGGTCATGATCTCATAGTCCATGAGTTGCAGCCCCACTTTGGGCTGTGTGCTGACAGCTCAGAGCCTGGAACCTACTTCAAGGTCTGTGTCTCCCTCTCTCTCTTTGCCTCTCCTCTGCTCTCGCTCAATCTCCATCTCTCAAAAATTTAAAGTTAAAAAATATTATACAAAATCATGCCTGAACTACTTTTAATAAGTTCTAATCTTGTTAGTTTATTTCACTATTTCTACTCCTTTATGAGATGCATGATAATCCCTTTGATGTGAATAATGTCCATAATCAAAATAACTTCCATGTAATTTAAGAAATATATGTAATAAAGCTATTTGATGATAAAAATAACAGTTGAAGGCAAGTATATTAAGGATATTACCTTAGCTATATTAATTTAAAAGTGTTTATATGACATGGGGAAGGAAAAAAGATATATGTGACTATATTTTTATACTTCTATTTTTTTTAAAAAATATAAAGCTCTTAGTTTTATCAGTATTACATACAAAAATAGCATTAACTTTTGCAATAACATCTTTAAATATGAAGGACAGTGACGCATTTTACATAAAAGCTTGTCACGGTGTATCTAACATTTTAAAATGCAGAATGGAAACCATTATGATGAGATGAATTACTTTCTCAAATAGCCCAATGAATGGAATCCAAAAGTTATTAAGAATGACATTGGTAAAATAGTGTATTGGGGATTTTATTATACAATTTTAATTTTAAAAGAGTGGTCAGATTTTGTCTGGTTTCATATATAAGACATTCAACCGTGAAAATAAGTGCTGACACTGTATGCAGAAACTAATTAGGGTGTGGCTAATGGAAAGAAGTCAGCAGTATTAATAAGAGTCAATCAGATGAAAATTTAAATGTGCTTTGCTTTTCTTTCTGTTCTTTTTAAGCTTAGGTTCTATGATATTCACTGTAAGTACAGAAAAGCAGAACATATTTCATATAGGCATGTGTTATTGTTAGTCATTCACAACTACTACCTGTGTCTGCTTCACATGCCAGATCATGAATTGTAATTATTTCAGACAAAGAATAACCTTTTCCATTACACTTGTACTATGACCTTTATTCCAATTAGTCAAACTTGTCTAGTATTTTCTCTCTCTCTTCCTTCAATTTAAAATTTCCCTATGTGGTGTATTTTTTTACATTCCTCTCCCTTAAATCATGCCTTTAGACAAAAGCCAATTGCATTTGTTTGTTTGTTTGTTTATTTTCTATAGAATGCCCCAAGGGTATCTGTATAATTGGACAGTTCCTTTGCCAAGCTAATTGCCTACTATTGGCATGACAGAGCAAGGAGGCCGGGGAAAGGAGATGAATTAGGGTAATATAAAGGAAGCTTGATAAGGATCTTCCATGAGGAAGATGAACTGTGGGTGTCTGGACACAGAAGACAGGAGAAGGTTGACATGAACAAAAAAATGTCTGAAAAAAAAGGAAGTGTAGGATAAAAGAGATAGTTCAAATTGTTCCAAAAAGAGAAATGAGAAAACTAAAGAGTAGGAGGGAATAGGCAAAAAAACCCACCACCACCACCACCAACAACAACAAAAAACAACTAATGAAAATCAGCAAGATCATTCTTCCATCTGTGAAATAAGAAATAAAGAGTAAACCAGGTTTAGAGCAAGCACTCCAGCTGTGGGGGGTCCCTGGCACACAGCAGAGTCAGGGTTCACAGGGTTTAGGGCTGAAAGAGAAGGGAGACAATCATGGAAGAATTAGCATCTGAAAGGAAGTCCAAAGGGAAAGGATAAGCAGAGTCTGAAAAAGCAGGCAGTTTACAGATGGATATGCAAAAAAAAAAAAAAAAAAGAAATCAGACAGAAAGGGGTAAAACAAAATATAATAAACAAAACTCAATTAGATGGACATTGTTTGGGGCCAAAAAATGTATAAGGGGGAAAATGGTATTTTAAGAGTAATGAATGTGAAAATATTGCAGATACAAATGCTTTAGAAGACAACCAGCCACTATTAATGTACATAATATTCCAAAACAAATATCTGATTATGCATGTAGAGGTAGAGGTGCCCTATCTTTGTGAAAGTAAGGAACACTGGATAACTGCAAAAGAATGATGGAAAGTTGTATAGACATCAGTTCCTTGGGATCAGGGAAAGGGGAAAAACAGGTTACAGGTTGAGAGCTGAGGTTCTTTTCTATTTGCTAATAAGAGAAGAAATATTTGAATGATGCCATACCTATAGAATACAGAAAACTAATCAAGTCAGTTGACATTGTAAATAATGTTGAACCCAAAATTTTTGAAAAGGTAACTTGTTTGTAAATGTCGTAAAACTAATGTCAACACCTAAGGAGAAGTAAAGCAAAAGAAGTGGAAAGACCTTGACCTATACATAATAAGTCAAATTGAAAAAAAAAAAAAGTTTAGAAATTTTAGAATCTTTCAGGACAGAGAAAATATGGCAAAGATATGAGTTGAATATATATTCAAAAGTATGTGTTCATTTGTGTGTGTGTTTTAATGAAATAAATGCAGACAGGGCTACCCAGGTGGCTCATTCAGTTAAATATCCAACTCTTGATTTCAGCTCAGGTCATGATCCCATGATTCTTGAGATTGAGCCCCGCTGGGGCTCTTTGTGCTTACAAAGCCTGCTTGGAATTCTTTCTCTTCCCCTCTCTCTGCCACTCCACCACTTGGCCTCTCTCTCTCTCTGAAAATAAATAAATAAACTTAAAAAAAGAAAAAGAAATGCAGACAGAAATAATCTATCAGAATATATAAAGTGTGAAAGAGTGCTTAAAAATGTTCACATAACTGATGTTTGTTAATTATAAACACTAAAAGCTAAACACACAGAATTGCATGTATGAATATACATGTACTCATAATACACAGGAAGAAGAGAAATGACAAAATCCATGATTTATGGGCTATCTCTTGTAAGCATAAGAAGGAACATATTAGAAATATTGCCATTTTCTAAAGATATTGACATTCTATAAAATTATTTTATGGCAAATTTTAATCCAAGTATATTTAAACCTGTCTGTCTGATGAATGTAACTATTAAGTTACTCAGATAAGTCCCAATATGGTAAAGAAAACTTTTCATAAAAAGTTGTTATGGCATTCTGATCCTTTTAGGAAAATAACCTTTTTAAAAATAGTTTTAAACATTTTTATTCATTTTCGAGAGATAGAGACAGAATGCTAGCAGAGAAGGGGCAGAGAGAAAGGGAGACACAGAATCTTTAGCAGGTTTTGGGCTCCGAGTTGTCAGCACAGAGACCGATGGAGGGCTTGAACCTACTTACTATGAGAGCAAGACCTGAGCTGAAGTTAGACACTTAACCTTAGACTGAGCCACCCAGGTGCCCCAGGAAAGTAATCTTTAATGTAATAAACTCAGCCTTTAGACAAGTATATCTTTCCATAGTCTTTAGTTATATAGTCAGTCCAAATACTGATCTATAAAAATTGACCTGACCTTAAGAAAACATAAACATAGAAAACCGTATTTATTCAGTAAATAGATAATAAGAATATGCTTTATTTCAGGGCTATATGGTTCTGTTGGTCTGTATATCTTTTATTTGCTATTACTCCATTGTCCTGATTGCTGCAGTTTTATAATAAATACAGAGATTAGGTGGTTTGGATTCACTGAGTTTGTTTTTCTTAGAACTGTTTTTGCTATTCTAGTTCCTTTGTTTTTCCCTACTTCTTTCTGTCTTTCTTGGATTGATTGAATTTTTATAATTCCATTTTATTTCCTCTATTGACTTACTATTTATATATCTTTTTACTTTTTTAAATGGTTGTCCTAGATGTTATGTGATTGACTACTAGTTAATCAGAGTCTACTTTTAAAGAATATTATACTACTCACATGTGTAGGACTTAACACATGACAGTCCTAAATATTCTTTGCAATCCTTGTTATTATTCTCATGCATTTTAGTTTTACAAGTGGCACTGAAACAATATAACATATTTAAATATTTAGACAGATAATTATCTTTTACAACAATATATAAAAATAAAGAATCAATTTTATTTTGTCTTCCTTTATTTTGTTTCTGGATTTCTTTATTATTTAGTATAGATTCGTGTTTCTGCTAGGGCCATATTTCTTGGCCAGAATTTTAACATTTCTTATAGTGCGAGGTCTGATAGTAATTTCTTATATCATTAATTTTGTCTACAAAGGCCTTTTTTCTCTTTATTTTTTTAAATTAAGAAATGTTATTATTAGAGCAGTTTTAGGTTAACAGCAAAATTGAACACGAGTTTCCATATAGCATCCTCACCTTTCTCTGCTGTCAACATCACACAACACAGTGGTAACTTTGTTACCATCTACACTGACATGTTGTTAACAACCCAAATCCAAAGTTTATGTTAGGTTTACCCTTGGTGGTATACATTGTCTGAGTTTGGATAAATGTATAATGACATTTGTCATTGTGGTGTCATACAGAATAATTTTACTGCCCTGAAAATCTTTTTTTAATGTCTTTAATTTATTTCTGAGAGAGAGAGAGGGAGAGGGAGAGAGAGAGACAGCGTGAACAGAGGAGGGTCAGAGAGAGAGGGAGACACAATCTGAAACAGGCTCCAGGCTCTGAGGTGTCAGCACAGAGCCCGACATAGGGCTTCAACCCACAAACTGTGAGATCATGACCTGAGCTGAAGTTGGATGCTTAACAGACTGAGCCGCCCTGGCGCCCCCAAAATCTTCTGTACTGTATTCATCCCTCCTTCTTCTCTAACTGGTGGCCACCACTAAATTTTTACTATCTAGAGTTAGCCTTTTTAAAACTTTCATATAATTAGAATCATGCAGCACTTAGAATTCTCAGATTGGCTTTTTGTCACTTAGTAATATGCATTTAAGTTTCCTCCCTGTCTTTCCATGACTTGATACTTCTTTTTAGTGCTGAATGATATTCATTTCTCTGGATGTACCACAGTTAATTTATCTACTCCCACACTGAACGACCTCCTGGTGGCTTTCAAAATTTGGCAATCATAAATAAAGCTGCTATAAATAGTAATGTGCAGGTTTTTGTATGGACATAAGTTCTCAAGTTTTGGGGGGTGAATGTCCGAGAGCACACTGCTGAATGAAATGGCAAGAGTATGCTTTATAAGAAACTGCCAGGCTGTCTTTGAAAATAGCTGTACCATTTTTCATTCTAATCGGCAATGACTGAGAGTTCCTTTTATTGTACAACATGCTACCATTGGGCATTGTCATTGTTCTTGGATTTTAGCCTTTCTGATGAGTATGTAGTAGTATCTCATTGTTGTTTAAATTTGTAATTCCCTAATGACAAATGAAGTAGAGCAACTTTTCATATGCATACTTGACATCTGTTTGTGTGTATTGTTTTGTGCCTTATCTGTTTAGGGTTATGCACATTTTAACTGAGTTTTTTATTTTCTTATTGTTGCATTGTAAGAGTTCTTTGTTCTGCATAACAGTCCTTTTTGTCTAATGTGTTTTTTTAAAAAAATAATGCTTATTTATTTTTGAGAGAGAGAGACAGAGCATGAGAGAGGAAGCCACAAAATCTGAAGCAGTCTCCAGGCCATCAGTGCAGAGCCCGATGCAGGGCTTGAATTCATGAACCGCAAAATCATGACCTGAGCTGAAACTGGACATCAACTGACTGAGCCACATAGGCACCCCTGTCAAATGTCTTTTAAAAATATTTTCTCCCAGTCTGTGGCTTCTCTTCTGATTTTTTTGACATTTTCTTTTCCAAAGCAAAATTTTTCTCATTTTAATGAAGTTCAGTTTATCAGTTATTTCTTTCATGGATCATGCCTTTGGTGTATCTAAAAAGTCATCAGCATAAAAACTGTCACCTAGATTTTCTCCTATGCCATCTTCTAGTAGTTTTGTAGTTTACATTTAGATTTGTGAGCCATTGTTAGTCGGTTTTTGTGAAGGACATTAGATCCAGATCCAGACTTTTTTTTCATGTGGATGCCCGACTGTTTCAGCATGGTTTATGTGAGAAAGACTGTCTTTTGCCATTGTATTTCCTTTGCCTTTGGTCAAAGGTCAATTGACTCCATTTATGTGGATTGATCTCTGGGCTCTCTCTTCTGTTCCATTGATCTAAATGTCTGTTCTTTCACTAATAACCACACTGCCTTGATTACTGTAGCTTTTTATTAAGTCATGAAGCTGAGCATTTTCAGTCCTCTAACTTGTTCTTTCCTTCATTTGTTGAGTAGGCTATTATGGGTTTTTTGCCTCTAGGTATAAATTGTAGAATCAGTTTGTTGACCGTGAGAGACTGTTGAATGCTGAGAACAAACTGAGGGGGGGAGGAGGGTGATGGGCACGGAGGAGGGCACGTGTTGGGATGAGCACTGGATGTTCTATGGAAACCAACTTGACAATAAACTATGAAAAAAGAAAAAAATCATTTTGCTGATACCCACAAAATAACTTGCTGGGATTTTGATTGAGGTTGCATTGAATGATGATCCAGAAAATACAGAATCCATTGACATTATCGGAAAGTTTTGTAGAAGAAATGATAAGTAATTTGAGATTTAAAGGAAGAGCAAGTGATAATAGATGAACAAAGAGGGACTGAATGTGTGTTTCAGGCTGAGTGCATATGTGTACCAGACATTTTTGCATTATTATTATTATTTTTAAATAGGCTCCATGCCTAGCATGGAGCCTAATGTGGGGTTTGAACTCATGATGCTGAGATCAACACCTGAGCTGAGATCAAGAGTTGGACACATCATCATCCAGGTGCTCCCATTTTTGCATCGTTGAGGAATCTAGAAATTTCCACTTTTGTGTACTTGGTGTTGTCTCAGTCATTGTCCATATGAATTGGGGTGGCCTAAGCTAGGGATCCTCCACTGAGATATGTCCAAGTCTTATTAAAAATACTTGGGTACCCCTGATACCCTACCACACCTAGGATTACCAGGAGATTTGGGTGGGAATAGGGTTGATGGGCTTCATCATTTATAAAATCAGGACTGCTGATAAAACAACTAAAGCTTTGAAAGCTTCGAGTCCTGCACTGATGATGGCCATCATTAACCAGCTTTACTTCGAGTACACATCGAATGGAATGTCAGGCTAACTGTAAGTTTCAGGAAGTTCTGTTATATGGGAACATGGAGCATCTCTGTACACTGCAGGTGTGTTTCCTGTGTGGCATAAGTAAATGCACCTGTTAGGTGTACCACTGAAGAAGAAAAAAAGATTTGTTCCCACTTTCAGTAAATTTATACTATACCTTATGAAATAAGATTTGAGAACATGAGATTAAATATTAAGCTCTAGGACCTAAGTCCATAAAATTACAATAATAATTCTAAGAAAATGCCTTATGCCTTGAGTCAGCGCATGGTGATTAGGAAGAGTTAACCTTCTCAGTAGGTCTCCAGTAGCCTAAAGTGAGGTTATATCAAAAATAGTATAGGGGCACCTGGGTGGCTCAGTCAGTAAAACATCCAGCTTCAGTACAGGTCAAGATCTCATGGTCCGTGAGTTCAAGCCCCACATCAGACTCTGTGCTAACAGCTCAGAGCCTGGAGCCTGCTTCAGATTCTGGGTCTCCCTCTCTCTGTGCCCCTTCCCCATTTGCATTCTCTTTCTCAAAAATAAATAAGAAAAATTTAAAAAATAGTATAATAATAACATTTGCAAGAATGAAAAGCTACAGTTTTTTGAGACTGAAAATCTACATTTTTGGTAAGGTTTCTCTGCATAAAGAATGTGCTAGCTTCAGACCCTTAATTTATGTGGCTGCAATTAAGATGCATAGTAAATCATTTCAGTGACTGTAAATAATTAGTACTAAAGCTAGGAAAAAAATGAATACATACAAAAAGCTGGATATGAATAGAGGTGCAAGCTCTGGGGCGGGGATGGGAGTGGGGATGAGGGTGAAGTAATGCCTTTAAAATGTATTATTTATACAAAAACTGGCAAAGAAAGAATTAATTTTAAGATTTGTCTTTTGCATATGACGTTTATGGGAAAGTTCAGAATTATTACCAAGGAGAAAGATAAGAACATGGAAAGCTGGGGGGGAACAGAAAAAGAGAGCTGTGAATGTTAGCTTCAATAGAAGACAATAGAAGAGGCACTATAAATAGAACACATGTTGGAACATTTTGGAGGAAATACTTTGAAAGCATGATTATATGCTAGGCCAATAGAGGAAAGAAGTATATGGTGATTCAGCTTCCATTGATAAGTTTTTAGGGAAATAATTAATTTGTTGAGTGAAAGAAAAGAAAATTTTACAAAACAGAAAGACAGTGTGAAAGCTCTTAGAGCTTTTTTTTTTTTTGCTAGTAATTTCTGACATGGTGTATTGTTTATATGGAAAAATCTTGATTAAAATTAATCACTCTGTCCAACATGGGGAAGAAAATTATTTCCAAAGCTAAGAAAACTTACTATTTTGAAACTAGTTTAGAAAAAATAAAACTACTTTAGAAAGGGAGTACAAAATCTTTTCAATAAAAATATTGTAAGGATAAATGAGATGTCACAGAAACAATTTTTTAATAAAAATATGTGAGGATAAATGAGATAATATACTGAAAGTACTATGAGCCTGTTAAAAAAAAAAACACTATAGAAAAATCAGTGCTTTCTTATAGGATTTTCCTGACACATTAGTTATTGAATAGTGTGCATATTGAAAAACAGAGGGAAACATTTATAGAAGATTCGTGAAAAAAATTATAGAGTAATTTAAATAGCTCTATATTATTTAATGTTTAGTAACTTAATTTGAATAATATTAAGTTATATATTTATCTTCATTTACAAATATTACCAGAGCTGACACAAATAAATCTAGCACTGGGAGAAGTAAGTATTGGGGTATAATAATAATTTTGTTCATGTGTAAATTTATCAGTCTACTGTTTATTAATAATTGTAATATTCTGTTACCAGTTTAAAGTAAGACTTCCTTTCATTGTTTATCAGAAGTGAAACATGCTTTATTGACTTAGTGCTCAGGTATTTTACAAGGTGCACAGTGTAAATTTACAATGGCACGGCTACAAGTTGTTACTAAGTATCCATATTTATCCATGTTATCTAGAGATCAAGATATACACTTGATTAACTCATTTGCACCTTGTATGAATATAGACACAAAATGAAGTGTAGTCAATAAATCTCATTTTCAGTGGCATCTAAATTTGAGACAAAATAGTATCCTTGTTCAAAATCAACATGCACAGGAAAGTATCCACAGTATTAGAAAAAAATTGTATAAAAGTATTATGGAATGACAATATCAGTCTGAGTTGCTGTGATCATATTTAAATCAAATTCACTTAATTTGACATCTCTAATTTTTTTAAATGTAGAATTATAGGTAATGACATTTTTCATCAGGAAGAAACATTATTCTTACAACTGTGACACATTTGTACAGTAAGGCCCTAAGCTGCAATTTGGTTTCTAATTTGTATATTGTCCTTTCCGTTACCAACGGAAATGACTTAGGAAAGGGTTAAAAAAGCACCATCAGCTTTTCAAATGTGGCTTCAACTTCTCATTGAAAGTACATTAGAATCTCTTTGAACTGGGACACTATTGTAATAATTTGACAAATATCACCTTTGTGACCTGATACTCTTAAGTGAAGCTTTTAATATTGCATTAAAGTTAAATTCAGGTAGCATTTGGATCTGAAGTCCAATGGTGACTAACAATTATCTTGTGATAGATGGTAAAAGGTAGTGATAAATGGGATTTGGGACAATCCCAGCACTCATTCCCCTCTTCCCAAGATAACATCTAATATTCCAGATATCTGTAACTATCTGAGATGTGGCAGTAAAAGATTTGCCCCATGACATGTGTTAGGAAGTGTCGTGGAACAGGGTTAAGTGTGGGCTTTGGAAGCTGCATGCAAGGCTTTGAACCCTCGCCACACAATCCTACGAAAAATTGCCTAACTTCTCTGTGCTTTGGTTACCTGATTCTAAATGTGGATAATTGTACATTTGCTGTGAGCAGCTGTAGGTAGGTTCAGGATTCCAGATACTTCTACACACCTCGAGTCAGCTTTGTTTCATATACTCTGTTAGAGGTGCCAATAGCTGCTAAGCAAAACTCCACAGAAGCCTGATTTCTTCAAGACTTGCCCAAACTCCTGCTCCCCAGCAGTGCTAAGACGGAAGAAGCAAATGTGGCTAGAACCTAATGAGCAAGAGATCAAGAATAGTAAATACGGTCAGCTGAACTCAAAACAACCTTAAAGATCTCCCTGGCTCCTTTCTACCTTTCTTATGTTGTTCTGATGCGTGAGTGACTATTTTCTTTATTCTTCACAAACAGATGTTCATAATTACGTTCAAGATTTGCCTCCTCTGAGAAATCTTTTAATACTAGTCCATTATTTTATATATCATTTTAATGTAAGATTTCTGTGATATGCTAGTTGATTCTCACTTCTATTCTTAAATATAGATACACATATTCTTAAATAAAGAAGTTGGTTGCAACAGGAATTGAATCCTCTAGGGATATAATCTGTGCTTTTCCTTTTTATCCTCAAGCTCAGGGTAATGTGTTGCAGAGATGTGAAAAAATCAAGGGTTTGTTAAATAATGCTATGCAACTTTTACCAGCAACCCCTAAAAAGGAGGTATTATATTTCCATTCCCTGTACCTCACTCCTTGCTTGCATTCTTTCCTGGACTTTACATCAATGTATAGTTTCCCTAAGAGAATCTTTTCTGTGTGTTTGGAAGCCAATGAACACCTGATTCCCTTCAGTTGCTTACATATCCTCAGGAAAATATAATTTGTGCTGATATTTTATCAGCTTATTTTTAGGGTAGAAAATATTCTGAAGAGCAGAACTTCAGTCTACAATATTTTACTTCACTTAGACATCTTTATAGGAGGGGGCATTCTTGAAAAGTAAATATTATTCATTGGATTATGTATTTAAAGATTTTTACAGAAACATTTGCATCATAACACCTGGTAATAGATGGATTTCACTTGGGCTTAATATAGATTATTTGGAATGTTTTGCCTATAAATGAATTTGTCAATTCATGCAGATATATTTAAATGAAAATTTGTGGTTGGAGGGAGGCTTAGTATCAACCAGGGTGATTCTACAGCCTTTGTAAGCCCTCAGCTGTTGGCACTTTTCTATTCCTTTCTATCTAGGGAGAAAGAATGACCTACACTTGGGTCTGAGAGAGCACCTCTGTTTTACATTTCATTATGTGGGCTATTTTTTAGCAGAGGGGTTAACTGCTAGTTGCCTGACTTCGCTGCCCTGGACTAAGATAATTACTGATATTCTGCAGCTGTTCGAAGAGTGTTTTGTAGGCAGAGTATGAAGAGCTGTAGAGTTCTGTTATTTTGTCAGCCATCTATGATCAAATAAGATCATGTGCATAAGAATTTAAAGCACAAGAAATGGACCCCTAAAATTGTGTTTCCTGGCAGTATTGAAATATCAAGAATAAGAGACAAAAAACCAAAACAAAACAAAATTCAGCATTCATTGAGCATATCATAAATCTTTGAGCTATTTGGGTATAAATCCAAAATTTTAAGAGACATGTTTTTGTCTTTACTTTATCTGGATAAATTGTGATTTATCTAAAAGATGGCCCATAAAATTCCTGAGATACCATTTCCTCAGTTAAAGTAAGCATTTTTTAAAAATGTTTATTTATTTTTGATACAGAGCGTGAGTGGGGGAAGGGACAGAGAGAGGGAGACACAGAATCCAAAGCAGGCTCCAAGCTCTGAGCTGTCAGCACAAAGCCCTGTGGGGCTCAAACTCACAAACCGAGAGATCATGACCTGAACTGAAGTTGGATCCTTAACTAATTGAGCTACCCCAGTATCCTAAAATAAGCATATTTTTTAAATGACAATTTCTTGAAACTAAGGATAGTCTTTTAAAAATAAGAATAATTATTTTAATCTTCACGGCTTCCTAAGCCCTTAGAAAAATATTAGAATATCCTATTCAGTCAAACCTAGTGATGGTGAGTAGAGGTATCAAAGGTTACAAAATAGTGTGGAGCCAGATTTCAAGGGTCCTCCCATGTAAGCCGCTATAGTTGGAGTTTATCCTCTGATCTGCAGTGGTTGTTGGAAGGTTCTGCTACAGAAGGAATAAAAGCAGAATGTTAGGGAAATTTTAATGCTGAAAATGTGCAGGAGAATTAGAATTGGATGGGAATACTCAGAATTAAAATCGTATTAGGCAATAAATGTAACAATGAACAAGTCTGAATATCTCCTTCAGGAATATTTCTCTGCTCTTGGCTTCCATGACATTGAGGTTTTCTGGTTGCAAATCTACCCTGTCTGTGTGTTTTTCACTGTGTCACCTTTTCCCCCTTCCCTGCATGTGAGAATTACACACTCATTACCTGCTGTTCTCTGCCCTCCTCCCCCCTCTCCCTGTCTTCTCTCCTCTCTCTACTCCATTCTTATCTTTACTTCCCTTCTCATTCTCTCCACCTGACCTTCCTTCCTTCCCCTTATCTGTCAGTGATTCCCTCTTTCTCTCTCCCTCCTTCCTCTGCTAGATCCCCTCTCCTCTCGAGTAATTTACATCCATATCTGTACCTATGTCTCTATATCTCCATTTCTATCATTTACTTTCTTCTGAAATATTTGCCGGTAATATGACTCCAAGTAGCATCTGTATGTGAATGACTGCTCAGTCTATAACTGCAGCCCCTGAGAAATGCACTTTTCTGGTCTTTTAAATTATAAATTGTAATATCCCAATCAAAATACAGAATTCCAGTAATCAGCTCTCTTGGAAAGGCCCTTCTGACGTGCATTTGACTTACTGTGTCTGACTTACTGTGTAACCTTGGAAAGTAAATAGACTTCCCTGAGTCGTAGATGTGCCATCTGTAAAGTGAAGACAGCAATACTGCGTTTATACAAGTCTGTTATAATAATTAGATTATGAGGATAAATTGAATAGTTCTGTCCCTTGTATAAATTCTCATTAAATTTGATCTTTCATTTTTTTTATAGTTTTTCAGGGAAAATAAATAAATTACAGCTTCTTCTCTTTTCTTTGCCTCAAGATTATGGCTATTACTTAATGATTGGTTTTAATGACAAGTGACACAGATACTATCACTTCCCAAGTAGAAATGGTATGGACGGAGGATGCAACTTAACACTGGATTAGGCATTTATATGTAATCCTTATTTTAAAACTAATATTAGTTTTCCTCTAAAATGAAATGAAGAAAATAATTACTAACTTTATTATGGCTTATTTTGAGTGTCAAAAGATGTGCTATATTTGAAACATATACATTTAATTTCAACAAAGTATAAGATATTGCTTAGACTAATGATATAAAGGTTAGAAAAACACTGTATTGTGACTTAAGTAAGTTTATAGTCTCTCACCAAAAGATTCTGGAGTTTAAAGTTTGTTCTTAGATGTTAACATTGAGGGAGATATAGACCAACCATATTTTTTTCTATTTTTTAGAGTTAAGGGATGACCATTCAAAATATTCTTCTTCTCCTTGTTTCAGAGAAAGAGAGCACATGCACAAATGGGAGAGGGGCAGAGAGGAAGGAGGAGAGAGAGAGAGAGGTGTATGTGTGTGTGAGAGAGAGAGAGAGAGATACAGAGAGACAGAGAGAGAGAGAGAGAGAATCTTAAGCAGGCTTCACACTCAGTGTGGAGCCAGACATGGGACTCCATCCCACACATGGGATCATGACCTGAGCTGAAATCAGGAGTCAGAGGCTCAACCAGTTGAGCCACCCAGGCACTCCCACACAATATTCTTATTCTTTTATTAACTACTTATTAACTAAATTTTAATCAGGAATTTATAAACCCAAAGAAATTATAAGTGATATAGAATTAAACAATTATAAGCTTGAGTTCAATACCAAATACATATAAATAACTCATAAAAATGGTATGTATAGCATAACTATGGATAAGACCTCATTCATGCTCTCCCCCAATCTCGTGGAATATTTGTATTATGTTTTAGGGATTAGTTCAATCATCTCATTTTATTATCAGAGAAATAAAATTTATAGACACAAAAAAAGGTGAATTTTAGGCCAAACCCACAGAAGAATTTAGTGTCAGAATTGGAAATGGACATCACATCTCTCGCTTCAATTTAAGTTGTGCTTTTGTAAGACTCTTCTAGGATAAGATTCAGACATTTCAAACATTAACCAAGTTAATTTTTTGAAGTTCTGTGAACCATCACTGAAGGTCTGTAATTACAGTGTTCTTAAGAAATGCTCTTAATATTAATCATTTAAATAATTTTTCCAAAGCATCTGATTGCTTTCCCCATATAGACTTAAGTTGGGTTGTACTCACACAATGTCCTGACAGAGCCTTATTCTAGGCAGTTTCATTTTATTCATACTTTGGCTGATTTAAACCATTTTATGAAAAATATTTAATGGCATCTTCTGTTTATGTAATGCTAATATTAAACTTTTATAGTCAGTCATTTAATACAATAATTTTGTTATCCAGAAAATATTATAACCTATCATACTTTACCTGCTATTTTTAACATGGAGGCAGTACTTACATTGATTTGCATACTTACATTTATGCAAATCTCTAAAACATGGGAACTCTGAAATATGGGATGTTGATATTTTAAGAGATAATTATTGAAACTATCTTATGAATTTAATTATACTGGTTAGAGAAGAGCTTTGGTTTTTTTTAGCATAGAAAGTATTTCATTTGAATGAAAGCTAAAATAAACTAAGAATCACATCAAAATATTACATAGGGTTTTTTTTTTTTTCATTTTTCTTTTTGGGTTAATAAGTGTTAAAACATACATTTCTGAGACTTATGCCTCCTACCTGACTCTTTAATTATTGTGATAGGTTTTTTTTTGCTTAATTTTGTAGTCACAATACAAACCATTTATTTGAAATCAGCAAGGAGTATATTATACAGTAAAATATATTTCCTTCACATTTAAACATTAAATTATATCTACTTGTGTAATTTAGGCTTCAAGTAGATTTCCTCTCTCTTATCACAATATTCAAAACATTGTATTTTACATATAAAATATGATACATATTTTCATGCATGGATATATATTTTTTCATACACTGTTATTTCAAGAGCTAATGTGGTATAGAGACTTGCTCATCTTAATTAATGCAACACAAACATTGGTTGTGTTATTTATTTTTATTTTGACCTAGAGTTGTAAATTAGATCTAGTACTATTTTTGACAGCTCATAGTTTGTGTTAATCCATCTCAGCCTATCTTCATATGGCTACTCCACACATTAAAAGTTGTAAGAAACAAGCAGGTTACTAAATGTTGCAGTTGTAAGTAACGTATTAATAGCTCATTAATTTACAGAAATGCCCTAAAAGACTCAAAAACTGACCAAATATTTAATGTATTAATTCAATTTTAGAAATTTCTGGTTTCTTCTTTAGAATTATTTTACTTAATTTTAGAAAAAAGTGCTTTAGAGATATGCCAGCTATGGTCAATTTTCTAATTAAAAGCCACCCAGCTCCTTCGTCATTAGCCATCTTGCAACCATAAAGTAGATCAGCCACTACACTGAGAATGGCAGGGCAGAGGGTTGCAAACAGGTTGGATTTGTGAAGGTAGGATTGTGCTGAAGTTGGTTTATCACCATCTGAAGCAGTAAACATATTTTGTCCTAGAGCGTTGAAATTACTCCATAAGTAGGTTCTTGACAGACCCTGTGTTGCTGGATGGGTAGGATACATAGAGAGGATGTCCTTCAAATACGACTCTCCGCCCCCATATGTCCTCTTTCTCTTGTGTCTCCTGGCTACATTTCTAAGAATTGAATAATGAGAAACAATATACGCAACATGCCACAGCCTCACGGACTGCAGTGCTGGTGTGGAATGCTCTTATCCTTTAATTTTGTGACTCCTTTAGGAATGCTGTGTCATTAGTATTTAAATCACTTCATAAATATTTCACTTTAAATACCATTGTAATGTCTTGTGTATGCCTTAATTTGTGTCTAACATAATGGTTTTGTATAGTGAAACAATTTCATCAGGGCACTTATACGATTAAAAAGAGATTTAATGGAACACTTTATCTTTACTTTGAGTTGACCATGGAACAGAAAGCAAAAGACTATTTAGTTTCTGCAGAAATAGCTTCTTATATTTAGATAATCTTTTTTAAAGAAAAATCAACATATACATGTCTCCCAATACATACTCAGGAAAATTGTATACACTGCAGTTTGAGTGGAAGAAAATGCACAGAGAAGCAAGGTATAAAACCCTCAAGGTCCTGGGATAACCTTGTGTAGGGTGAATGAAGAAAGGAGTGGGAGAAGAATGGAAGGTACAGACGAAGGTTAAAATGTGGGGANTGCTCTTATCCTTTAATTTTGTGACTCCTTTAGGAATGCTGTGTCATTAGTATTTAAATCACTTCATAAATATTTCACTTTAAATACCATTGTAATGTCTTGTGTATGCCTTAATTTGTGTCTAACATAATGGTTTTGTATAGTGAAACAATTTCATCAGGGCACTTATACGATTAAAAAGAGATTTAATGGAACACTTTATCTTTACTTTGAGTTGACCATGGAACAGAAAGCAAAAGACTATTTAGTTTCTGCAGAAATAGCTTCTTATATTTAGATAATCTTTTTTAAAGAAAAATCAACATATACATGTCTCCCAATACATACTCAGGAAAATTGTATACACTGCAGTTTGAGTGGAAGAAAATGCACAGAGAAGCAAGGTATAAAACCCTCAAGGTCCTGGGATAACCTTGTGTAGGGTGAATGAAGAAAGGAGTGGGAGAAGAATGGAAGGTACAGACGAAGGTTAAAATGTGGGGACTTTTTTAGGATTACATAAGATTTTTTTTTTTTTTTTTTTTTTACATCCTTTTCATTGTTCTTCCATTAGAATGCCATTCGAAGGTATTCAAGAATTTGAGGATCTATGGGCACGAAAACTTCTGAAAGGTAGTACCTGCAGCAGCATTTGTTTATGTACATGATGGGGAAAAGATCCATTTTTTTCCTCACTCCCCTCCTAAAGGTGTTTCTGGGGAAGCTCAAGAAGCAGGTTTCTTTTATTGAGCATCCCATTATTTATACAGTTTGTTCTATTTTAATTGAAAGTTCTCTTGAACTTACTAAGAAGAGAATTATATCTTGTGCTGTGCATCTGTTAGAGTATCCAGACAGTTAAGCAATAATTGCTCATTCATTACAAAATTTTCTTTTGTAGGCTCATCTGATAACAGAGTAGTCATCTGCTCTTGTTTGCTATAATAATTCTATTCTTGATCATGAAATAACGATTATGAAATATTTTTAAGTTCCATTCAAATACGGGAAAAGAAAATTTGGAGGAAATAGAACCAAATTATAAATGAGCAAAACTTAAAATTTTAACCTGCAGAAAAGTTAAATTGAAACCACTAAGTCTGCATGCTAGTGGTTTTGAAATTGACTCTTTTAACTGTCTGGTATACAGTTTGGCCTTGGAAACAAAAAAAGAACACTATAGAAAAAGGAATTACTGTTTTCAGGGAAAAGAACATTACTTTCTCTTAAAAGACACTAAGTGCACCAACATTGAAGAGAATCATAGATCACTCTAAATTTTAAAGGAACTTAGTGCCGGTAATTGTATATTTAAATCAAGACTGACTTATTTCCAGAGAGCAGAAATAAGTTCTCCTTCTTGAATGATGTCTATTTTTTCCTTTATAATTGACATCCCTGGGGTAGAGTCTGTCGAAGACTGTAACATCAAGGTTGTATTTTTTATAAACTGTGCTTAAAAGGAAAGATCAAGGGATAGGCAAAATGAAAGAAAATTTAGGAGACATGGAGGCAAAATTAGAATTTCCAAAGAATGAAAAGGATCCCAGAGGATAAAATAGATAGAATTAGGGGAGATGATGTCCAAAGAAAACAGTGACAGAAAATATTCATAGTTAATGAAACATATAATCATATTTTTTGAAGTTTAGGAAGTCCTGACAGTTTTTAAAAAATTTTTACATTCATTTCTATATATATCCCAGAGAGACTTTTAAAAATGCAAAGTGGATTGTCTTATTAGAATAGTTAGATTTAATAGATTACCTGTAGATTTTTTCAAAGACAACAGTAGATGTCAGAAGATGACATAGCATGGGGTGCTTAGATGGCTCAGTAGGTTAAGCATCTGACTTCAGCTCAGGTCATGAGCTCATGGTTCGTGAGTTTGAGCCCCATGTCACGCTCTGTGCTGACAGCTCAGAGCCTGGAGCCTGTTTCTGACTCCGTGTCTCCCTCTCTCTCTCTGCCCCTCCCCGCACACACACTGTGTCTTTTTATCTCCCTCTCAAAAATAAATATACATTAAAAAAAATTTTAAAAGACAACAGAACACAACCATGCCCTATATTACTTGTGTAAAGTACATCAAGTTGAAAACAACCATGTTCACCTACAGGTATAGAAGGATCATGGCTTGTTATGTACACCCCTCTAGACTAATATGCTGTCTTCAAATACCTTGCATTTTGAGATGAGTTGCTTGCCATAGGCCTTCTTTCATTGCCAGAATAATAGCATCATTGTTGCTTCTTTTAAAGATTACCCGTTTACCATGTGGGAGATATCATATCACTTGTTTCTGCTTTGTAGTCTAGCCCATGTGTCCTCTCTTCCTCTGTGCTGGAAGTTGTCCTCAAGCACCTCCTCAGTTGACTCAGGGTGAGTTAGAACCGGAGGGGGAGGGCTAAACATATCTACACTGTTCTTTGAGTCAGTGTGAAGGCAGACCAAGTAGCAAAAGAATAACTATGTCAGCTTGAGACAGTTGAATATAACTTAAATTGGGAGAAATAAGGTAGATGTGAAGTGAACGTCCTTCAAATTGGAACATGTTTAAAAACACATTTAAATACAGGCTGCAACACACAGCATTCAGTATGCTTCTATTAAATTCCCATATGGTACAATCATATTCTAACATCTTCAGATTGCTGACAATATGTGTAATAAAACCATGACTTGACAAGAAAAGATGAAATTAAAAGCCACTTTACAAAAAGACTGAGGGGAATTTACTTCTACTAGAAGAACGCTGAAAAATAATAAAGAATTTGGAAAAAAGACGATTGATCCTCAGTGAAAAGTCTAAAAAGAAATATTGACGATCAAGTAAATGACATTGTGTATGTCAGAAGTAACAATAATGATGGGGCGCCTCGGTGGCTCAGTCGGTTAAGCGTCTGACTTCGGCTCAGGTCATGATCTCACAGTTTGTGGGTTCGAGCCCCGCATTGGGTTCTGTGCTGACAGCTAGCTCAGAGCCTGGAGCTGCTTCAGTTTCTGTGTCTCCCTCCCTCTGACCCTCCCCTGTCCATGCTGTCTCTCTTTCTCTCTCTCTCTCTCTCTCTCGCTCTCACTCTCTTTCTCCCTCTCTCTCAGAAATAAATAAAACATTTAAAAATTAAAAAAAAAAGAAATAACAGTAATGACAAGTTCACCTGATATGCAATGAGGTAGAATTATAGTGCTGATAAATACAGCATATACCACAGAGGTCGGTCATCAGAATTAATGGAGTCCATGCTCAGTATTTTTTTTTTCACAGAGAATAATGGTAAAATTAACTTTTTTTAAAGATAAATTTAAATAATAGCAATTGTCTATAGTCAGTGAAGAATAGACATATAGCCTCAAATGTCTGAAACAAGAATAGATAAAGTAAGAGGGGGGGTTAAAGACTAATCACTTTCAAGGAAGGTTAGAAAAAGGGCAACTGAATAAAGGAAAAGCAAGGTTAAAAGAACACGAAAAATGGATGGTAGCAACAAATCTAGATGGTTCAATAGTGATGGCAAATTACTAGTTAAAAAGGAGATTGCTGTTTCGATTTATTTTTTTGTTTATATGATTTTTACAAATCTAGGTGAATTTCTTTTACAAGAATACAGAAGACAGGTTGAATTTTAAAAATGAGAGGATAGGGGCTCAGTTGGTTGAGGGTCCACCTTCAGCTCAAATTATAAACTCACGATTCATGAGATCATGCCCCATATCAGGCTCTAGGCTGACAGCTTGGAGCCTGGAGCCTGTTTCAGATTGTTTGTCTCCCTCTCTGCCCCTCCCTCTCTCACACTCAGCCTCTCTCTTTCTGTCTCTCTCTTTCTCTCAAAAATAAAATTAACATTAAAAAAAATAGTGAGAAGATAATGTTGGTATTTTGGCACAGAAAACGGAATTACTTTCAATCAAAAATCATTAACTGAGTTTTTGGTCACTACAAAATGATAATGAAAAATTCACCTGGAAGTTCAACATTTTAAATTAGAATACAAACAATAGTATATATGTTTGGCATAATTACAAGGAGAGATTGTCAAATTCATATCATGAGAAAACAGTACAATTGCACTATTTTCTATGCATTAAGAATATAGGAAAGTTTTTTGGGTTAGAAAATTCTTCATTAGGTTTGAAGCAACACAGAACACAATAAAATAGCCCTACCCCTGAAAACTTTTGACTGATCCACTTGACATTTCTGAGCTTCAGGTGTCTCAACTATAAAATGATTTACTTCTGTTACATTTCTTTGATGAGCTCGAACATTCTCTTACAAATAACACTATACATATGACAATACTTTAAATACAATCTTCACAACTTCTGCTTCCAAGAAGATGGACTAGACACAATTTTTCCTGTTCCTTCCATTAAGCACAACTAAAATCTCTGCGCATTATTCAAGAAAACTCTGAAAGGTCTAGAGTAGAAGACAAACCAATCAGGGATTTCAAGACACAAGGAATGATGTGATGATGGTGAGTTCTGTAGGCCTTCCCATAACCCAGTGTGTGTAGGAGAAGGTGGTAACCCAGAAATGCCATTGGGTGAATACAATATAGGCCTCAACAAGATCCTGCTCTTTCTAGCCAGATGGTCAGAAATGGTGATGATACAGAAAATATTTAGCCAGTACTGCTCTATTCGACCAATACACCCTGTAAACAGTGTGTAGCCCTATCCATATCCACAATAACAAAGCTCCAGTGGGACACCTGGATTTCCACACTTGTCAACTTGTAGTGAGGTAATCCAAATACCCCATGCCCTGCTACAGTGGAAAGGCCATGTAGGGAATTGGGATGTTCACCTCTGCCAGGAAGTTACCATGAACCTCTGTCAACAGTGTCATTGGAGATCTCAAGAAGGAGCTAGGCTTCACCCTCTGCACAGCAGTAATGGGGTGTATCACATCCTCTCCAAGTGGAGGAGTGCAGAGGACTGCTGGAGAGTCAGGACTTCCGTCAGTTACGTGGGACCACAAGGCTAACCATGACCGCCATATTGTCAGTTGAGGCCGTATGTGAAGCAGGAATAATTTCCCCTGCTCTTCCTACTAAGATTCTCTCAGCAGAGGCTAAGGAGAGAAACAGGATTCCCAGTAATTCTGTAATTAATGGGGAGTAATGAGAAGCCTCTGCCCACCTTTCAAGTCAATGGCCTCTATTGTCACAGCCTATAGCCCTTTATTTGAAGAGCTGAGCCTGATGACTGTAAATATAAGTAGGGTCTTTACAACAATGTAATTAATTAATCAATTTGGAGCCATTTTCACATTAAAGACTTTTTTTAGCCTGGGTTCCTTGTTCCTTAGTCAATATATTGTCCTCAGAACTGAGTTTGTTCTAAACACTTAGATATTTTAATAACCGATCCTAAAATTTTTTGTAAGACATAACCTTTAAATATCCTTTATCTCATTGCTTTCTTGTTCCAGTGCCTCTCGCTCCAACCACACCACAGCAGATCTTTATTGCCTCATTCATGAAAAGTTTCAGTAGTCATGTGCTGTTCAAAGGCTTCTAAAATTTTATTTTCAACTCTTTGAGATGGAGTTGCAACCTGATTTTTAACATTGAAAAGTAACGAATCTGGAACTTTTCTTTACTCTTTCTTTCTACTTATAAGTCTTCTGATTTCTTCCTGAACTCATCTGTCTCGTCACATTTTGCCCAAAATAGTCAATATTAACCAACCCATACACATGTGACATTGTTTTCCAACTTTTTACCTCATAGCTTCTTGCAGAAAGACCTATAATCATTCTATCAAAGTTGACAATTTTACCGGAATTTTGCTGATACAAAACAGATCTTTCCAGGATTCAGTGTAACATCCTTATTGCTCACTACTTAAATGCTAAGCCAATGACACATAAAGAGTTTTTGTTAACACCCTATTTGTAAATACAAATGTCTGTTTAGGGTGGGGTAAGCTATTCCATGGAAGCAAAGAAACTTAAATATCCCAGTTAATTTAATACAACAGAATTTTAGATCTTGCTCAAACAACAGAACTTTAGTTCTTGCTCAAACAAATGCAGCTGTTCTCTACATAAGTCATCAGGCTGATTCTCTTCTGTGTAGTGACTCAGAGACACAGATTCTTTCCATCATTGTTTCCATTTTTCCTCAGAGTCTTAGTGTTCCAACTCTAAATTATTAGTATCTAACTGTACAGTGAGCCAACGTAGGAGGGCATGCTCAAGGGTCTGTGGCTGGGTCAGAAATTGTCATGCATCAATTCTCATGTCTCAGACTGGTCACATGGTCTCACAAGAAGGGAGTCTTGCTAGTGTAACTTCATGTGTGCCCTGGAAGAAGTGAACTACGTATTGGTCAACACAAGGCTCATTAATGTGGAGCTTAAAGAATTTGATCTCTGGATGGACATCCCACTTAAAATGGTTATTATAAAAAAGAGAAAAGTGAGTTTTGATAGCTAAATAGCAGACTTCATCCCAAGTATAAACTTAAATTTCTTGAGAAATCTTGGGACTTAGGGCAATAAGAATCACTATAAATGAAAAAAGTATCTTTGAAGCACTTTTTTATTTTAGAAGTTCATATATTAGACTTTACTGTGTAATATATCAATGCTATTTTAACATAAAATTACCTTTTGCAACTATACAACTTTTGGTAAAGTAGATGCCTTCAAAATATGAAATACTTCAATATCTATTCATCAAATATATATGGAGTACCTCCTCAATGACCAGCATGAAGCAGAGATGTGGAAGGCAGCTGTGATTAGAATGACCTGGCTTCCAACCTCACAGAGTCTAAATCTGAATGGATTTGATATTTCTCCAGCAGCATTCCTCTGTGTCCTGTACATTAACATACCCCAACTCGAGAAACCATTTTCTGCACTCCTGAGAGGGATACAGGTTTAATTATTTAAAGGAATCCCAGATTTACACCGGTTTAATGGTCATCTCAGGTTTTACAGCTCATGAGTCATTCAAACAGGATCCAATTTCAGTTCTTCCGTGTTCTTGGCAGGTAACATATTTTACCTTGCTGTCTGCCTTGATATTAAAATCAAGCGGATTCAGTGATATTATGGAGGGTCAGAACTGAGATGAGCTCTGACTAGAAGTAATATCCGGAACTCTGGGAGCGTTTGAAACATTTGAAAGGGATCAGGATCTTTTGTTTATTTGTGTGTGTTAGGTTAATGTATTATCTCACATTTTTGATCCTTGTATTTAAGTTTTTCCGCTTATTAATGGAACAAGTATGAACTAAATCAAAACATATTTTGTAGTCTTTAATAAAACATTGCATAGTAAAAATAAATTATTTCTAGAAAATGTGCTGGAGAAGATAGTACATTTTCCTTAAAACATAGAAAGATCTATCTAACAATGGATAGAACTTTACAGCATTTGATTTTGCTAATTAAGAGTAAATAGACTTACTTGAATTACATTTGTCCTGATTAATACCCCAGAAGGCAGTCTACCACATCTAAAACTTTTTTGGAGTTAATGATAGATGCTGAAAAGTGTTGTCCACTAGATTTAAAGCCAGTGATTTTCAAGAAAATTTACACTCTATCTGGAAGTTCGAAGAGAGGAAATATGCAGTAAGTGCAATGCCTCTGATTATAATTGCCTTTTATTTTCATCAGAGGTATTTGACCTTTTTATTCAAATGCTCCACATGTTAAAAGCAAAGCCAATAATAATTTCAAAATCCTCAGCCCTGATAAAATTAGTTTTAGGACTTTGTACACATAGGGCATGCATTAAAATGATACTTTATTATAAGATACGAATGTTGAATACTAATTGTTTTACAATGTATCAAAAGAGTTCATGCTCCTTGTAATTACTTTTTAAAGCCACATGTGGAGAGAGTGAAGAAAAGAAAAACCCTTCATATTTCATCCTAAAGATTCTTGTCCTGTTCTATCAAACGGTGTTGGTTTTTTACCCACCGTTTTATGTACACAGCAGCATGAAGTTTGTTAGTTTGACTTACATTTTAAAAGTAGGCATCCTTTCTGTTTTAGCTCAATGCCAGTTGTGCGCCGACTGCCTGCTGCTTCCCAAGTGCATATCTAGAATTTTGTAGTTTAATTGCCACTTGCACAGTGGTATTGTACATAAACACAGCAGCTGCTACTGTATGTTGGAAGTGGCTCAGAAAAATCTATGGACACTGTTCAGCTTTGACTAAAAAGCCAAAAATTTTAGACCCAGCTGCATTACTCTAACAGCTTGGCAGTATAACACCTTAACAAAAAGATTTCAACTCATTGGAAGTCTACTTACAATATGTTTGAGACCACACTAGAGAAAATTGTGTGGAGCCATGTGGTCTAGGGGCAAAACTTTCCAAAAACGAAGATCATCTTTCCCTTTTTTTCTAGCCACAGAGGTCCTTATATTGTATTCGTTAGTATTCTGCATTGCTAGAGATAGCCACTAGAGATAAGAAAGCTAATATGAAACTTGGATATCTTCCTGTTACCAGGTAGAGATTATGTTCTTTTTGGTTAAACCAATTAAAAATGTGAAACCAAAGGGGAAATGCACAGAAACCTTGACAAAAGACCTGTGTTGCAGCAGCTTGCAGACTTTAATGAACACTGTTATGTGGAAAAAGTAGACTGATGTCACATTTAATGTAGTCATGAAAGAAACCTTCTCAGCTTGTATTTAAGTATCTCTACATAAGTATTTTTTTTGAAGCAGAAAGATTAGAAAGCCATTTTTCTTTCTTTTTTTTTCACATACAAAGAAAATGCTGGGTACTGCAATAAAAGGAGAAATCAAGAGAACTTCATTCATTCCACTGCCTTGATATTTATTCCTTCCTTACACAGAGTTTTTAGGAACATTCTCTGAAGAATAAAGCTTTCCATGGAAATTAGAAACAAGATACTATAGATGTACTATGGAATATTATTGGTACCTTGATCTTGTCTTTTGATTAAGTTTAGAATGTCCAGGCTTGTTTAGCAAGATCTTGAGCTCAATTTCATTAGAAATGTGACACTATTTTTTTAACCCTTGTGTGAACCTGGGCTCTCCAATTCCAATAAAATGATGCCAGTAGTTAGGTCTGCCAATTTTGGTGTTTTGAGTATGTAAAGGAGAAAGAATATTAAGGTCTCTTGACTAACAGCTTCTGTTAGAGTACAGTGGTCCCAAATCCAGTGTCTGATTAGAAGGACTTGAAGAAATAATTAGAGCTATTTGTTTCTCCCTAGGTGTTATAAATATTAAGAGACAGCTATGGTAGATATAGTTGGAGTCACGCAGAGAAATTTATATGGGGTAAATATTAAATAAAAGCAACCAAGCTTAAAATGTTTTCAAAGCTTTTATTAAATCAATAAAACTATCTTGTAGTATTTATCTAGTAAACTCAAATGACCACAATCAAATTTATAAGTAATGGCTAAATAAGTTAAGTCAATTTAGAAATTTGAATGCAATAGAAATATATTTAACTAACAAATTATTATGATACATATATTTAAGGGCATCATATTGAATATTATCCCCATTTTGAGAAGAACTATTCATGCCAATATTTCAATAGTGGTTATGAGTAGAGAACAGAACTATAAGCATCTTTAATGTTTTGTTTGCTTTATCTTTTGTTCTGATTTTCTACAGTAGTTTCATTAATACATCTCAAATTTCCTAAATGATTTTCCATAAAACCTAACCACCCAAAGATAGCAGTGCAATACCTATGAACTCAAGGTTTTTAGAGGCTTAATTTACATAACAAGAAATGTTAGTCACATTAATACCTAGACACAGGGATAAAGAGAGAAGAAATGAACATGTTTCCTATAGAAGATACATTTGAAAATGTATCACAGTGTAGGTCATTGATCTCATAAAGAAGATATCAATAAAACTAAGGGAAAAGCAAAGATAAGGCACCTACTCTAAGTCTGTGAATTCTGTAGATACATGATTGTCTATACCAGAGAGGCATTCTGGCTATCAGAACTAGCTCTTACTGTCCCACTTGATCTTTTAAAGAGGACCTTTACATTCGTATAACTATAATTGATGTAATCTTTTGATAAACCCATGATTAGTCAGCTTTTACACTTGTATCAAAGCAAACAAAGAAACACCACCACCAACAACAAAAAAAACCCAAAAAAACCAAATGGAGTACCTTGGTGCTTATAGCAATGTGCATTTCTTTCTTGTTTGTGTGACAGCTGTAGTTCAGTTTTTCCAACTGGCTTTGGCAGGGCGTTCTGTTCTCAGGGTAGAGAGAAATGAAAAGGGCCGGAGGGAAACTACATGAATAGAACATATGTAAAGCTTCTGCTTAACCATTGCATTTCAGGTCTGTTCAAAATCCACTGATGAAAGCAAGTCACTTGACCAAGGCAGAAGTCACTGGGATAAATAAGAATATCCCATCTCCCATGAAGCACTGATGGAGAGAAAGTAATTATGAACAAATAGTATGTACCCTAATCCTTAGCCAAAGTGGTATGTGGCAGGTATTTATACCCACTGTTAAATAGTAATTCATTCAACTTTGCTTTAAGTAACATAGTTTGTAAATGTTAGATGTTTTTCCTTACATTTTTCAACCCAACAGAATTTATAGATTTATGTGCAAAAGAGGGACTTAGTGATATCATCATGTTTGGAGAAAGATCAGTCTGAAATTTACAAATGTCCTTATACTGGTGAGGATTGGCTAGTTTGGTTTTGCAATTGGACTCTGTACGTGGATATCCTGTGAAATATAGCTGATGAAGTTGTGACTTCCTCTCTTGTTTCTTCAAGGCAGGGTGGTCCTCCTCAGGGACTTAGCCTTTTGATGTTTTCAGTGATGTTGCAATTATTTTTACTTGTCTGCTGCACCTTCTAGTTGGGCTCTAGACTGTACTACTTTGAGCTACTGTAGCACGGTCACTTCTTCCTTCATGGGGGTGGTTCCATGCAGATTTTTTCGGCTCTTATTACAGTTATATTAAGTTATCCCCATTGGTTGTGCGATAATCCTAGATGTTTTGTACTCTACAGAGGAACTGGGGTAGGTGCAGGACTGTGAGCCATTTAAACCTCTCGGGTCACTGTCATCATCCACTGCACTCTTCTTTAACTTTCCCTTACTTGTTACAAAATGTTGTGTTCTTTCTTGACTCAATAGAAAACATTTTTTTTTTGTTCCTCCCTCCCCCCCCTGCCCCGCCAGTGCTACTGTGCCTTCAATATTTTATTAAAGGACCTTTTCCTTTTGCCCCAATTCAGGAACTTAGAGGAAACATTTGGCATGTCCTTCAATCACCATTGTTATTAGGGATACCTGTTGCCCTGTCATTAATAATATCTTCATTTTTTGGAAAATTATTACCATCTACTTATTCTAAGTTTATTTGTTTATTTTTGAGAGAGAGAAGGAGAGAGAAAGGGAACACAAGCAGGCAGAGAAAGGGCAGAGAGAGACAGAGAGACAGAGAGACGGAGAGAAGCATCCCAAGCAGGCCCCACGCTGTCAGCACAGAGCTCAACATGGGGCTTCAGTGCACAACTAAGAAATCATGACCTGAGCAGAAATCAAGAGTCAGTCATTTAACTGACTGAGCGACCCAGCCACCCCTCTACTCATTCTATATTTTCTCTTCCCTATTTTTATAGATTCTTTATTTCATCATGTTGAACCACTTCACTTCTGTCCCATTTTAACTATTATCAAACACACACCCATTTTGCATTTCACTACTATTTAATTTTGCTTTACCATGAATATTTCAAAATCAACAGTTCCTCCTCTGACCAAAAATTCTTTCTTCAGCTTCTCTCATTTTCTCTTTCCATTTTATTCTGCTCATCTTGATTGTAAACTCTAGTTCTCTGAAACACATCACTTTTCTCACCCATACTGCTCTGAAATTTGGCTTGATTTCTGCAACCATTTTGATCTCATAAGAGGTATGATATGTTTAGTTCCCTGATTCTCTCCTCTTGTCAACGTCTGCCAAATCCAACTCAACCTTTCTTTGATTACACTGCTTTTCTTCCAGGTTGTATATTTTATATAAGGTTATAAAAAGTTGAGTTATTGAATTTAAATCCCTGCCACTAAAATTTTTCTAGATTTTTTGATGTGAATTCCACATGTTTCTCTTGTCTCTCAAGTATATTTTTCTAGAGTAGCTGTTTTAAAACACTCTCTGGGGGCACCTGGGTGGCTCAGTCAGTTAAGCATCCAACTTTGGCTTAAGTCATGATCTCTCAGTTCATGAGTTCAAGCCCCACATCAGGCTTTATGTGGACAGCTCAGAACCTGCTTCCTATTCTGTGTCTCCCTCTCTCTCTGCCCCTCGCCAGCTAGTACTCTGCCTCTCTCTGAAAGTAAATGAACATTAAAACTATTTTTAAGAAAACACTTTTTGTGGTTTTCAAAAATATCCACACTTCCACAAGCCTCCATCTCAATTTGCTTTTTGATTTCTAACTACTTTCAGAAAAACGTGTATATAAATTTCCAGTTTCATCTGAAGCAAACATAGCATCTCTCTCTAGTACCAGTTAGTCATGCTAATTTTTGCAGTATGGCTGTGATGTTATTACCTAAGGGACATGTTCTTGAGCTTCTTAAATATAGGAGATAGATTTTTTTTTTCTACACCAGTTGTCAAAATATATGATCTGTGAGGTGAATTTTATTCAAATGGATTTTAGAAATATGCTTTAATTCAGGATTGTCCCAGAAAAGCCACCACCAATCATATCACTAAACTGTTGATCAGTCACAGCCTTCTTCAGGACACATCATCCAATTTCTGTAATGCTGCACATGCACACAAACTGGATAAGTGTGTCTAGACTCAAATTCTCCTGCTTGGTGAGCACAGCTGGAATATTGCTTCAAGCCATAGCATCATCACTCTCTACTACACTAGAAAATCCTGCCAGAGAATAAAGGGAAGGTCTTTTTGGAAAATATTTTTCTAAGAAAAATTAGCCAATAAAGATTTCCAAAGCATTCAGTGAAAATATTTTTTAAACCTTTAATGAATTACCTATGGGAGCATCATGTTTATTGCTTAGAAGGATCATCAGCATCATTTCTGCAAAGCCAGCAATAAATTGAGTTATTTCAGAAATTTAAATTCCAGATTTTGAAGTTCAAAGCCTTTTAGATGGCATCTATTATACCTGTGTTGCCAAGTGTATAATATAGTTCCATGCATTCCAATTAGATGCATTAGAAAACTGTTTCGTGGGGCGCCTGGGTGGCTCAGTCGGTCAAGCATCCAACTTTGGCTCAGGTCATAATCTCATGGTTCATGAGTTCGAGCCCCGCGTCGGGCTCTGTGCTGACTGCCAGCTCAGAGCCTGGAGTCTGTTTCAGATTCTGTATCTCCCTCACTCTCTGACCCTCCCCTGCTCACGCTGTCTCTCTCTCTCTCAGAAATAAATAAAACATTAAAAAATAAAAAACTATTTTGGAATGACAAAAGACAAACATAATATGTTTTTAAATTTAATAAATATAAACAGAATATGAATGAATGAGGAAAGTGAGGATATTATTTCCTTATTAAAAGAATTAATGTCATAAGAAATTGTCCTGAATAATAAAATATTTTAACTTGAAAATGCCAATACTTTCTCCAAATTGTATATATTGTGAGGGTAGATCTATTTAGGAGAATAAGTACTCACATTAAAGTAATAGTCAAGTAATAATTATTTTTATTTTTGTTAATAATAATTAAAATCATGTTGAAATAATCTGATCTGTTTGTATACTCATCAGAGTTCATCTTCATTCAAGAAATTTAAATAATCTATACTTATTGTAAAATTGATTATGCTTTTTAAATTTGAGAATATGGTTTGGATAGTGGAGATTAAAATTAGACCTAATTAAAAAAAAAATTCAATGAAGAAAAAATGGGAAAGGTGAAAGTAGATAAGATCTTGTTTGGTAGGAGGTGGGCTAGTCTCTTTCTCACATAGAGAATGAGATCAGATCCTTTATAATGACATAATAGAAGAAAAAACAAGGTGTATGAGCGCAGATGCAAAAAATTGGGTAGTTGAGATGGTTGTTTATAATGGAAGTTTTCTTTTGAACTCCCTAAGTGAAACTGAAAGGAAGTCATCAACTAAGAGTAAAAATTGGGAAAGAGTTGTTAAAAATACAAAGAGAGATAAGAAGATAGGGAAAAATCTTCCAGACAAGTAGGAGAGAAGTAACCCAGAATATATAGTTGTGTTAACATGTATTGAGAATTATTTATAGTTTGACTTTACCATAAACAACTGATAGGAGTTTAACCACACACACCAGTATGAGATATCTTAGTGCTACTGAGATGTCCCACAAGCCTCTGGTCTTTGGGGATCATATGTAAAGAAAACAATTTTTGGGGAGTTTACAAATAATAGACAATTTTATTTTAGAACACTGTCTATCAGAGACTATGATATTCCAATCCAAATCCAGCAAAGTCTTTATAGATCCTTTGCAACATTATCTCTTGCAGCATGACAAACCACCTCAATACTTTGTGGTTAAAAAAATATCCGATCAGTTAGTTCAAATTCTGTCATTTGGCAAATGAGGTTGAGCTTGTTGAGTGATTCCTTTGCTAGTCATCGGACAGCTGCATTTTAGCTTCATGCTCTGCAGTTGGAGACTGGATGGCTCTCCTGGGGATGAGACCTATTGAGGCATGTGGTTTTCTTCATCCAACAGGCTTACCCAATTTTCCCCTATGGTGGTGGTGTAGGGTTTCCAAAAGCAGTAAGAAAGGAAGCCTGAACCCCTCTTAAAATCTAGGTTTAGAGCTTATGTAATGTCATGTTTGCAAAAGTCTGTGATGGCCATGTAAAAAATCTAACATACTTTGTTTTATTGTTACAAGATCTTCTGTCTCATTTGCCCATATCCGACATGTGGAGGAGTAGGATCAGCTCTACCCTCAGTATATATCCTGGGTCCAATCACATCTTCCATGTTTCCACTGCTGTCATTTAGTTCCAAGCATTCATCCCCTTTTTGTGGGATTACTGCAGTGATTCCTTACCAGTCTCCCTGCTTCCCTCGAACTTATTTGGGTTCCAACCAAGCAGCTAATGATTAAGACCACTGCTCTTTCAACAAAATTCCAATACCCCCAATACCTTCCTTTTACACTTAGAATAATTGCTTAAAGTCCTCATAATTGCTTTAATACCAAGCATTGTATTCACCATTTCCCCATGAACTGTATCATATCTCTCAGTGTTTGTGACATGTTGCTATTCTCCTCTTTCTGCGGTAGCCATACTGGTTTTCTTACCTCTTCTAAGATATACTGGGCACATCCATATAACTTGGTTCTTGCCTACCTGTATAGGCCAAAATATATAGGTATATATTTTTATGCCATATTCCAAACATCTGCATGGCTTTTTCCTTATCCCTTCAAATACCATCTTCTCAGCATGGTCTTTCATAACCATATTAATTTAACTTGTACCCCTCACTCATGCTTCTTTACCTCTTCTGGTTTATAATATATAAGATCAGCCTTCTAGGTAAGTAGGTTGGTAGGTAGATACATAAGCAGATACATACATAGATACATAAATACCCACATATTTAAAAAAATACCCACACCCATAATTTAAAATAAAAGGAGTTGAGCTGTTTTATGTGACAGACAATTTTATGTGGGAACTTTGAACATACAAAGCTCATTAGTTCACATAAGGCAGCTATATAACATACTGTTCTTCCATCCATTATACGTATAAAGACTCTGAAGAGTCATAGAGTCAAGTGTCTCAACTGAGTTTATGCTGTTATTTAGAGGCAAAGTCATGATTCCAACCTAAATGCGTCTGTCTACACATCCACATCTCATTCTTTCAGTGACTAATCCCATGCTTAGTTGTGTATTTTAGCATTGTCACATTTTATGAGGAAGGTACTATTGCTAACACAACTCGAAGAGGAAGAAGTGGACATGACAGTTTAAAGTATGTTATCAAGCTCACGCTGTGTATCCAGGACTCCAGCCCTGTCAGTCTCATGGTAAAGCCTATACTTCTGCTCTCCATGTCACATGGCTTACTCCACAGTTCCAGTTTCTCCCATACCCATTCAGAATTAATTTTAGCTTCTAAAATATTCTCCTTTTTTAAAAAAATATTGTATGTTTATTTCTGAAACAGAGAAAGAGAGAGGGGAGAGCGAGAGTGAGAGAGAGAGTGAGAGCATGAATGAGGGACAGGCAGAGAGGGAGTTAGACACAGAATCTGATGCAGGCTCCAGGCTCTCAGATGTCAGCACAGAACCTGACACAGGTTCAAACTTGTGAGCAGTGAGATCATTACCTGAGCCTAAGTCTGAAGTCAGATGCTTAACTGACTGAGACACCCAGGCACCCATAAAATAGCTCTGCCCTTATATACTTTATGACCTTTTCCATGCTCTTTCTTTTATTTGGACCAGATATCCCAGTTACATTTTTCTGTATACTTTATCAATCATATTTCTGCGTTATACCATTCCTTGAACATTTCAGCTATGCAGAGCAGCCTTTCTCTGTGTATCTCATACTAATTTTAAAGTCTTCCTCAATTGCCTTTTTTCTCCCTGTCCCTCCCTAAAGGAAATTCAAGTCATATTTTTTTTATTATCATTGTAGCTCCAGAATTTTAGAAGCATTTGTTACTTACTAAAAGTTTAATTGCTTTTTTGAAGCAATGCAGAAGTTGTCTTTATTGAGAATAGTAGTATATGAATTAAATGCATAATTAATGTCCTAATTTTGTGGAAGTACAATAAAAACATTAAGTTATACAATGTTTATTTTTTTCTCATTTAACAAAAAAATTAAATTGTTTTCCAAAAATAATTCCTGAAAATACAGTATCAAGTACATCTTTCCAGGCCAAAACTAGGAGGAGGGGCCGGAGGGCCATGTGCTTGGTCTTTAGAGGCACCTCCTGAGGCACTCTAGTTCTATGGAGAACGTTCACTGAAACCCACTGCTCCGGAGGCAGGAGTGCTGGTTTGACAGAAGACCTGAGGGAATCTGAATTTATCATTTGTAAGCAAGTATGTGACCTTAACCAAGCCAGGTCACTGCTCAGCCTCCTCTTTCACCTGTAACTTGACAAGTTAGAGAAGGTTATAGATGGTATCAACTTCAGACCTAAAATTTTTTGCATAATCAATAATTGATTCTTCTCCCTCTTACAAGATCTATTTTCCCAGTACGCATTTACCATAAGTCACACATAAGGTAAGCCACTAACACACACACACACACACACACACACACACACACAGAAAGCAAAAACAAACAAAAAAGGAGCATTTAATGGCTGTAACAGGGTCACATTGAATCTGAACTCTAAGGATAATTTGAACAGGGTTAATGTCAGGGGTCATGTGTGTTATTCTAACTCAATACATGAACAGAGGCAGTACACTGGAGATATCTGAATAAAGCGAAACATGGGAGATTCCAACTTAATTCAGGTACCTAATGCTTTTGAGTTTTATTTTTGGCACTATTTTGTGCCTCAGCATTTCTATTTCTCAAGCCTAAGTACAAATCTTACCACTCAATCCCCTGGGGAATAGAAAAATGGTGGCAGTGTAGGAGGGCCCTAGGCTCACTTTATCCCATGAATACAACTAGATAACTATCACATTGTCCTAAAGACTCCAGAAATCGACCTGAAGACCACCAGAACAAACTCCACACCTAAAGAGAGAGAAGATGACACATTAAAGAAGGTAGAAAGTGTGGAGATGTGATTTAAGGGAGAAACAGATCCTGGGCGCTGCAGAGGAGGAGGCTCTGGTCTTAGAGAAGGGCAAGAAAGAGAGGAACACACAGGGAAATGCACAAGGAGAAACATTCCCCAGATTGATTGGCTTGGAAGATGAAGGAGGCTGAATTTCATGAGTTACTGTGCAACCACAGGGGCTTAAAGCCTGGAGATTTGAAGTCAGTGGGCTTGGCTGGGAAAAGCCTTGGGAGTACTCTAATTCTACTGGAGAAAAAGCAGGCAAAACTTGGGGGCAGACAGCATAGAAACAGTGACCTGAAGAGTACCTGGGGCATACATCGGGGAGATTATTAGCTCTTCCTGGAGCATATCCCTGAGAGGCTGTTTTCATGAAGACACTTCTGTGAGAACAAAGGAACTGACCAAGTGCCATTTCTCTCCCCCACCAGTCAGCATAAACACAGAAATCCCTGGGGCAAGCAGTGTAGCACTGATGCTGCATGCCTAGGTTGCTTACACCAAACCTCACCACCCCACCACCCCACCTGCTGTGCTTTGGTGGAACTGCCCTTCTTGGTCATGCTTGCCTCAGGCTCAGCACAGAGACCTCTTCCCTGAGAAGACCAGCACAAAGCCCTGTTCACGCCAACACCTCTGATGAGACAGTTTTGCAGGGCCTCAGTTCTGGTAGAGGTGGTGACCAGCCTCATTTTACAAGCAGACAAGAGCACACCTAGTTAAAACTCCCCACATTCAGTGCAGGGACCAAACACTGCCCACAGCAGGCAAGGAAAACCTCTGCATACAACTGGCCTGAGGGATAGACAAACAAGAAGACATCAACAGAGGGCACACAGCACACACTGGAGACACTCCCTGAAGTGCCTGGCCCTGGGCACTATTTAATCTCTTCTTCATAACGCCATTACTTTCAGGAACAGTTGACAAATTGGCTTTTCAACACACAGGAGGCAGAGACTTAGACCAAATGCAAAGGCAGAAGAATTTATCCAAATGAAAGTATATAAGGCCACCACCAGAGACCTAATCAAAAGAGATATAAGTAACATGCCTGGTGGAGAATTTAATGCAACAATTATAGAGATACATACTGAGGATGAGAAAAGAATAGAAGACATCAATGAGACCTTTATCATAGAGTTAAAAGAGTTAAAAAAATCAATCAGAGATGAAGAGCGCAATATATGATATTGGAAACACACTTGATGTGGTGAACAGCAGATTGGGAGAAGCAAAGGGACAAATGAATGACCTAGTAGACAAGGTGATAGAAAGTAATGAAGGTGAACAAAGGAGAAAAAAATGAATTGTGCTAAATGAAGATACACTCAGGGAACTCAGTGACTCTATAAAATGTAATAACATTTTTATTACAGGAGGCCCAGAAGGAGGAGAGGAAAAGGGGCAAAACATTCATTTGAAGAAATAATAGCTGAAAATTTCCTTACTCTGATGAAAGAAACAGGTAGCCAGATTGAGAAGGCACAGAGGACTCCCATCAAAATCAACAGAAATAGGCCAACACCAAGAAATACTGTAATTAAATTTGCAAAATATAGACAAAATCTTAAAAGCAGCAAAAGAAGCCCTTAACTTACAAGGGAAAACCCATAAGGCTAACTGGAAATTTTTTTAACAGAAACTTGGCAAGCTAGAAGGCAGTGACACGATACATTCAAAATGGTTAATGGGAATTATCTGTGGCCACAAATACACTATCCAGCAAAGCTATCCCTCAGAATAGGAGAGAGAAAGAGTTCCCCAGACAAATGAAACTAAAGGAATTTGTGACCACTACCCCCAGCCTTGCAAGAAATAGTAAAGGAGATGTTTTGAGTATAAAAGAGTGACAGTTTAAAGGCAGGACACAAAAGCAGTAAAATGAATATTACTGTAAAAATCTGTCATGGAACTCACAAAAAAGGTATAAAATATATACGTAAAATGTGGGGAGAAGAGGAGAAAACAATGGATTCACACTTGAGTGACATTCAACTTAATATACACTGTTATTTGCAGAAAAAGTTATATATAAATCTACTGTTAACTGTATGTCAAAACCACTAATAAACATGAAAGAATAAAAAGAAAGAAATTCAAATATATCACTAAAGAAAATCAGCAAAATATAAAAGAGGAAAAAAACAAAGAAAAAACCCCCATTAGAACAAATCAATGAAACCAGGAGTTGGTTCTCTGAAAAAAGTCAATAAAATTAATAAAGCTCTAACCAGACTTATCAAAAAGAAAAAATACCAAAATAAAATAAAATCATGAATGAGAGAGGAGAAATAACAACATCACAAATAGAAGCAATTATAAGAGAAAATTATGAAATATGAAAAATTAAGTTGCCCAACCTGGAAGAAATGGTTAAATTCCTAGAAACTGCCAAAACTGAAACAGGAACAAACAGAAAACTCAAACAGACTGATAACCAGGATAGAAATTAAATCAGTAATAAAAAAACTCCCAACAAACAACAGTGCAGGGCCAGATGGGTTCCTAGGTGAATTCTACTAAACATTTAAAGAAGAGTTAATACCTACTCTTCTCAAACTTTTTCAAAGAATAGGAAAAAAAAGGAAAACTTCCAAATTAATTCTAAGCCCAGCTTTACCCTAATACCAAAACCACGTAAATATACCACTAAAACAGAGTACCATAGGGCAGTATCTCTGATGAAAATAGATGCAAACATTCTCGATAAAATGCTAGCAAACCGTATCTAACAATACATTAAAAAATCATTCACCAAGATGAACTGGGATTTATTGCTGGGTTGCAAGGCTGGTTCACTATTCACAAATGAATCAACGTGATACACCACATAATAAAAGAAAGAATAGGAACCATATGATTGCTGGAGTCCAACTCCAGCCTGTCCAGGGGTCCCTGAAGGATGGACGATGTCGGTGAGAGTGAGAGAGCCCCGAGAATCTTTCTGGTCACCAGGCAGGCATCTCTGCTCTGACTGAGACTCAACTTTATTTTATAATTAAGTGCTTGGGGGACAGCACGGAAGTGGCATTTGCTTAGACAATGATTTCTGATGACCACTTTCTTTGATATGTAAGAATTTCCCAGAACATGGATTTGTAGAAGATTCATGGGTAACCTTTATCAGTAGTGATTGAGGTAGGTGATTTAGATGCTTATCCTATGGGGAAGAAAGGTATCTTTAGCATTCAAATACAAGACAATGTTTTTAGTATAGCAAAGGCAACTTGTGAGCAGGGGTCAATAGCCTGTTTGCTTAAGGAGAAGTATTAAGAAAAACAGGTTTTTCAGGAAACACAAATGTTTGCTCCCATAATCACAAAAGAATAAGTTCCTACAATAAGTTCCTTCACAAGAGGCAGTCAGCATATCAAGACCAGAATAAGTCACTCTGAATACCGATTAACAAGGTGCTTTGGGGTTCAGTGCTCAAGCAGAAACAATTAAGTGGAGGTGGGTATCAGTCATCATCTGATTTAAGAGCCTTGCAAACTTGCTATAACCTCACAAGGAGTTTTCTCAACTAGTGAGTTCAGAATGGCTCCCAACATATGATCATTTCAGTAATGCAAAAAAAAAAAAAAAAAAAAGCATTTGACAAAGTGCAACATCCATTCATGGTAAAAAGCCTCAACAAAGTAGGTTTAGACAGCATAGTAAAGTCCATACATCATCAGGCCCCATTTCCTTAGTTCAGAGCCTCATCGCTGATTTTTTTCCTTTTTAAAAAATATATTTATTGTTCTAAGCTTATTTTACTAAAGTGAAAAACATACAAATGAAATGTAAGACAGATATAAGCTAGATATACCAACAACCACCTGCATGAGATATCCTCTCTCCCATTTCTTCTCACAGCATTATCTAGAATTTAGTGTCCAACAGTTCTATATTTTCCTTATAGTTTATTATGTCTATTATATCTACATATATTAAGATATCTTCTGTATTTTAAGTACCTCAGTATAAAATAATCTGGTTATTTTTTTAATTGACTTTTATTTAATTTCATTAGGTCAGAGACTATCCTGGTATGATACAATTTTTTGAAATCATTTCCATTATTTGTACCATAGGAGCATAAAGTTGGGTTAATCATATTTCTCAATTGATTCAATATTATCATTATGGGTCTTTGCAGTCTTCTTTCTACTTTTTTATTTGATAGAATGCTTTGTGTGCATATATTTTAAAAATATATTTAATACATTGTACATCTCAACACTGGTTTCTCATCAAGCATTATGTATTTTTTAAAAATCCATTCAGATAATTCTTTGCACATTAATTCATTTCTTATAATTGCTTTTGTAATAATACCCCATGGTGAACATTCACTGCAATTTGTGTGTCCCCTTAGAAATGGACATGTGGTTTATCTCCAGACCCCTGTTATTACAGAGAATGCTGCGTAAAAATTCAGTATGTGCCACCTTAATGTTAGTTTTATCATTTTTGGGTGTTCTCAGGAAAAGAATCATTGAATCATAATATACATATGACAGATCAGAATGCTTCTCCTGTTAATTCTTTCTGCATATTGCTCTGCCCACTGCTGTGTGACATGTGGTACCTTCCAGTTTGAGGTGCATCAATTGAATTCCATGATCAAGAAAGAGTGAGCAAAAATGCCAAATTCCCTTTCAGAGTGGAAGCTCTAAGAGCCTTTATGTGCTCCTCCCATCCACCTTGTTTTCTTACCCTCTGCCATGAAAATGCCTATATGGCCTCCTACCTCACCAAGGTCCTAGAATGAAGACACGTAGACCTGTAATGTTAGCAAGAAATAAAGTTTTGTTATTGTGAGCACTGAAAGTTTCAAATAATTTTTTTTTTTTTATTTGAAAATGTGAGGTGGTGCCTGGGTGGCTCAGTTAGTTAAGCATCTGACTCTTGATCTCAGCTCTGGTCTTTATCTCAGGGTTGTGAGTTCAAGACCTGCATTGGGCTCTGTGCTGGGTGTGAAGCATACTTTCAAAAATGAGATTTAGCGTTTTGTTGAGTAATAATAGAATTGCTAAAAGTTAATGTTTTTTAATGCACATTTTGTATTCATCAAACTAAATTCTAATGAGTAATATGGTGATCTTTTAGCTCATAACACTATTTGACATTGAAAATAATTGAAAATAATAACTCGACAAAATGGATTCTAGTGCAGGGTCTCCATGAATTCACATTTGTAGATTTGGTATTGAAGAATAGAGTAATGCAAAATTATGAAATATTTTTTTGTGATTATAAAAAGTCAGATGAAGCCAGTGTGTGAACTACAAAGTTACTTTGCCTATCTTGTTTACTTTCAGTAATGTTAGCAAGTAATGATGGTATGTTTTATATAACATTTATGTTTGCCTGCAGAAAATATTAAGATAATTCTTTAGCTTAACAGATGTATTCTAGAAAAAAAGTATTATTTATATGATTTAACAGGTGAAAAAGCCATAGCAGAATTGGGAAAAGAAAACATTGATGACAAGCTACAGATGTTATTTCAAGGACAATATTGGAATGGTTATTTCAAAGGATACCATCCTGTTAAGAGCTGAACCCTGAGTTCTTCTACTTTCCTAAGATCGCTTTGAAATGGAAATGATAAGAACCTTTAATGTCTTGCCCAAATAGGAAGGTGTGCAGAAATCAGAGTTATGCTTGGCAAGAGATAAGAGGCATTACAAATAAAGCTGGGATAAGCAAGTATAACATGCAGAGTCCCAACAGAATAATGAAAAGATAGTATGGCCTGGGATTTCAAATGGAGATATGGAAGTAGTTATATATTATTTTCTTATAGTGGCTATATAAATATTTATTCTGTGAGTAGGCATATGGTGTCAACCCTGGATCAGAATTGATATGCATGCTCTTATTTCCCTCTAGAAGTAGTCCCAAAGATTTTCTACATGGTATTGTTTCCACTATTAAAACTGAAATATAAATTATTTTAATAATATACAGCCTTGGTTATATCCTGTATTACACCTATCTGTGTAGGAATAAAGTAGGATGAAACTGGAAGGTTATACTCAAATTTTATGTGAACTGTAAGTGTCAGAAATAAAGAAAACAATGTACTTTAAGTTCTACTCAGGAAAATTTCATAGATGCAGCAAATAAAGCTATGCTACTGAGTGTATCATCTTGAACTCATTCTACACAAACACTGAACTCCAGAAAAGCTTGATCTATTTTCTTTCTTTTTTTTTTTTTCCCCTATCTTCTGTTTACCAGAGAGCTTGTACAGGAGACTTCCTACAATATTGATACTTGTTATCTTTCTTTCATTGTTATCTAGAGGGAGCACTTTTTAAAAGAGTAAATGGAGTAGCCACTAAGTATCAATGAAGAAAGTGATGCGTCAGCATTGGACAGCTGAGACCAGCAGGGTGCTTCTGCTGAATACAGATCATCGATTTCCTCTTCCTCAGAAAGATATCCTCCATTTACTCTCTCAAAACCCTTGCTTCCAGTCTATGTAGCTACATGCTGTGTGTGAAGTCAAATCACACTGCTATTATAGAGGTGTCTGTGATCGTTCCTGATTCAGACAAGACTTTCAGAAGACGAATACTCCAGTCTTCATTAGATTACAGAAATACATAAATAAACCAACAAAGCCATAGACCTTAGTTCACATAAATTGATAAGAATAAATTATTTAACCCATAATAGCTTTCTTCTGTGTGTAAGTTTTTTCTCTCGAAAATATAGTGCACATATTTAGCTACTGACTGTAAATAACCTTAAAAGACAACCTTAAAAAACAACCTTAAAAAAATTCCTACTGAGAAAAAATTAAGGGATCTTTAACAACTGCCATCTAACAACATCCATAAAATAATTAACTTTTAACTATACTTTAGCTTCCTAAACCAGTTCATTGAAATTAAGGTGTTTGTAAACTGAAGCTTAGTTCATCAGTCAGAATTCTATTGGAATTTTTTGAATCTACATTTTACATTTTTCAAGAATGTAGGCTTGAACATGAATAAGCAAGTGCCTGTAATAAACGTATTTAACTTACATTTTAGAAGAAAAATAAGTCTCTTACATAGCTGTGATTCAGTGTTTTATTGTTTCTAAGTCATTGTGATAATTCTAATTTAATTTTAAGTCACATGATTAAAAGATGTATTTTTAAACTCCAGCTGTAAGTATATCTCTTTTTCTGAAAAAAATCTTCAAATAATGTTTTCTTTTAATTTGGAACATGTCATTTTTCTAAATCTTAAAAAATATGAGATACAAGTTCAAGAATGTAAAATTAAGAATACTGGAGTAACTGATAATGTAGATACTTAAGGGAATGTGAAACAAAGCTTTCAGAGAAGATTCCAGATAAAGATATCAATAAATTCATTGCAGAGTCTGCTAGATATTTTTATTTGTTTTTGTTTTTAATAGCCCAGACAACTTTTTCTCCTAACTTTACTAATATGGTGACAAATAGTTGTCTTTGCTGGGACTTTGCCTATCCCAACCTAGCCTTATATTGTCACCTATACTTAGAAATGGCCACTTTTATTTCTCTCTGTGTGGCAAAACTCTATTAGTCTGAAATTTCATCAGAGGTGAGGTATAAAGCCAGCACGCCATGTTTATCTAAGTGAAAGCTACTGGGTACAGCAGGGATGTTGAATTAAGACATCATAAAATGTTTAAGAAGGCATGATTGTTAGGTGGTTATACTGGCTATTCAGAAAAATCTCACAAATTACAGATTTATGATTATAAATAAGGAAGATATGATACAAATTGATAATTAGATAAGGACCATTAAAATCATAAAGAGAGCCTATTACAGCTATATTTATATTTATATTCCATATCCATTATCTGTTTAATATAACTGGTAATAAAAAATCAAAACTCTATTCATTAAATCGGTGAAATTCAGTACTCTTACCTAATAGATCGTAATATAAATGAAAGAAATAAGTGAAATAAATATTCCTCTCTCTCTATATATATATAGCATATACATAAGCATATAAATATAATATACATATGTATTATATATAATATATAAAACATTTGACCATTAAAATAATTATTTTCAAGATAACAACTATATGTTTTATCTGGATCTTTATTCCTCTCAGGTTGTACACTAAGTAACTAGGGAATGTAATTAAATCTTTCTGGCTATTTGAATACACTATGGTTAAAAAAATACAGTATGGTGAGTTATTACTACAATAAATATTTTGAGGACCTAGAAAATACAGTCTTCCTGCAAGTATCAGAATTTCAAGAAAGTTTTTTATTTACTGTTCATTTAGAAAAAGTGACAATTTATCCTGACTGTCTTTTTGTATTCATAGGAGGGAAGGCAGTTTGGTTAACATGCATATGGCTGAATGGTCACAAGAACAAATTGAGACACATTTTCCTTAGATATTTTTGTAAATTATTTTGTACTATGAGGTCAACAGTATCATGGTTTCTCAGGGATATGATCTGTTCACTTTTATTAAAATGCAAGAAACTGTGAATATACTATATACTTAGAAAATATTCAAATACTCCATTTGTTTCTCTCCGATGCAACTCAGGTGTCCTTCTGTATTTTTGCTGTTCCCAAACTTTAATGTGATAACACACCACCTGAGGATCTTACTAAAGTGCAGATCTGGTTCAGTAGAAACGGGTTGGAACCCAAGACTGGATTTCTAGCAAATTCCTAGGTAATGCTTATGCTGTTGTTTCCTTGAAACACATTTTGGTAGCTTTTAAGTAATACTGTTGCTTCTGGTTTCTTAAACCACACAAAATATATGACATTCATATATTTTTAAATGAAAGGTTAAATTTAACGCCCCTCACATTCCACTTGATTATAATCTGGAGTACAGGAGATTGGTTTTATGGTCGTCTGTGTTCATAAAGGCTTAGAGTTAATACCCTATTTGATTTTAAAGAATTAACCAAATTAGAGCCTAAGATTTCAGATATTTTCATCAATTTTTCTCTATTAGTTGCCTTTGTCATTGACTATTGATTTGACATACAATGGACTCTACTGACGGATTCGTAGCTCACTGACAGAGTCCAAGAAAATGGCTGGATCTTTATACAAATTAAACAAGAAATAGAAACAAGAGATATAGAAGCAAATTTCTCTTTCGGAAGTTTTGGAAAACCAGAATACTTGTGGTCAAATCTGTATGACCAAGAATGCTTAACAAATTCAGCTTCCAGGCTGAAGGTTAGCACCCAAATATGTAAAGCATCTGTGTTGAGAATGGTAACAAAAAGTGTGATGATTTGTGTGTGTCTTTGTGTGCATAGGTGTGCATGTATAAAGTGTGGGTGAGATCCAGAAAGACAAGGAGATAAGACAAAAGAGAGCAGAAATAAATCAACAGAAAAGTGCAACTCTAAATTAACTTAAGCACTAATGTCTGGAATTCGTATCTGCCCCATCTTGTTCTCCAAGACCAAAATCTATTGCATCCCTGCTGCCTGCATTTTCTAAGTGGGTAGAGAATCACCTGGAGCATCTATATAATAGCGGAAATTTATTTCTTACCTGAAGGTCAACAAGTGCTAAAGAGATATCCTTGATGGTGTCATTGTCAGATTTGTTAGACTCCGCCCACATCAAGTCCTTAGTGTGTGTGTGTGTGTGTGTGTAAAGATTTCCATCAGAATTTATTCCCATTTAGAGACAACCTTTAAAAATAATTACATATAGTACTAGTATGGCTTTCTTTTTTTTCCACATCACACCCCAAAGACACAGTGATGCAAAGCAAGACATTCCACTAGACACTTTATTAACCCTGAGAAAACACGTGTTAGTTACCCAGTTCCTTCCTGCATTGCATTATTTCACTTGTGCAAAAGTCAATGGTAGACAACAGTGCTCCAGACTAGCTTGATTGTGTTCCACTTAAAATCCATTTTGTAACATCCTTATTCAAGAGGAGGAATAAAGAAGTGGGGGAGGGGTGAGCTTTTGTGTTGTCCTCATAACACTATCCTCTCCCTGGCTCTCATGTTGCTATTAGCAGGAAAGGAGGGATTCACAGCCTTTTCCTTGTTCCTGGAAATTTTCCTCTTCCCTGTCAACCCACTCCAATACTCAAGGTCTCAGCAAAACAATTTCAAGAGACCAGGAATCATCTCACCATGCCTTTTTGCGTATTTATATCAATAACCACAAAACTCCAAATACCAGGCTTTCTTTAAAATCTCACTTCCTCATGCCCTTACAGATGCCATCCGGCATTGCATGAGCAGACCCTTACTCCATCTCTCTCTCCAAAGAAGGAAACTTTCCCTGTGAACTTTCTGGAACTCACATGTCATCATTGATAATAATATTGATATTATTCCTTCCATATTCTTGCGTAAATGACACCTGTCTTTTCTCTAAGGCTGTTGCTTCTGCGCCTGCAGTTATCTGTGGCTGTTCCTTTCAAGTTCTCTGTAAAACACTGGGTTTGGAGGGGAATAGGTTTATTATCTGCTCTTCATTACAACTTATATCTTATAGCCTTTCTCTCCCACCTAAAATCACCAGATTTCAAGCGCATGTCACTAGATGATATTCCCACTTTACCTCTTCAGATCATGAATTCATACTTCCTGTGCCATGTCTTAACATACCTTGACTATATTAGCATGGGATTATCACTTTTTTTTTTTTTTACACTAGTCCTCTTTTGAAAGTTGTGATTTCCAATGGTTAAAAAATGTTAAAGGGTCACCTGGGTGGCTCAGTAGGTTTAGCATCCAGTTGTTTATTTCAGCTCAGGTCATGATCCCAGGGTCTTGGGATCAAGCCCCAAGTCAGCTCCATGCTGACCATAGAGGCTGCTTGGGATACTTTCTCTCTCTTTCTGTGCCCCTCTCCGCTGCTTGCATGCTCTCTTTCCCACTTTCTCTCTCTCTGAAAGAAAATAAAAATAAAATATTATTAAAAAGGGGAAATGCCCTGTTTGTATCTAGAAAACTTAAAGCTCTCTATCATGTCAATAAGATAAATAAATTTTAAAAATAATGCAAACAGAAGGTATTTAATTGGTCTAAAATATCTAAATATTATCAATCACTTCATTACTAATCACGAGAATGCAAAAAGCCACAAAGTGTACATTCCCAAAATATACGCAAACTTCTTTACAAAAAGATAGAAACTAGCATGTTACATCATACCAAGTGATGGTCAGAGTGCCAAGAAAAGAAAACACTGCTGGTGACAGTGTGTTTCAAAGTATTTATATTTTGTAATTTTCAATAAAAATGAATATACAGGTAGTCAGTGGCTCGTAGAATATGTTTCTTTGTATTTAACCTGCAGATATGTATAACTACATTGTAATTGTGAGAACTAGAAAAAAAGTAAATATTCATCAGCATATAAATGAGGTACATTTAGACAGTGGAATCTTCTATGTTAATGAAAATGTATGATCTTTCTACATGCAAGAATAAGTATATTTTTTGATGTTCATGTATTTTTCAGAGAGAGAGGGCAAGGAGGGGAGAGGCATAGAAAGAGGAAGACACAGAATCCAAAGCAGTCTTCCGGCTCTGAGCTGTCAGCACAGAGCCCAGTGCAGGGCTCAAACCCATGAACCATGAGATCATGATCTGAGTCAAAGTCAGACACTTAATTGACTGAGCCATCCAGGTGCCCCTCATATAAATATATTTTTAACTATTTTGTTAAGTACAAAATCATAAACAAAATATGTATCCTGATGCTTCCATTTCTGTAATGTTTAAACAGCAATCTCAACTATATTATAATATATTTTTGATTAAAATATGTAAAGGAAAATATTGAAGCATTACTGCAAACTTCAGAGTACTGGTTACCTCTAAGTCATGGCATTTTGAGGGGCGAGATGCAGACGAGGAGTTGTAAGTTACTAGAAGTTTTCTGTATCTTTAAACCATGTGGTTTGAAGTAACACAGGTATTTACTTTAAATATTTTCTATTAAGTGGTATACATGTTACTAAATATGTGATTTATTTCAAACTACAAAAGGTTTATATAAAATTTGTTTGAACTCTGCATCAGTTTGTTATTGCATCTATAACAAATATCACAAATTTAGTGGCTTAAAACAATGCAAATGCATTATCTACCTATTTCTATAGTTATGAAAATCAGAAATCTGAAATCAGTTCCATTGGCCTTTGGATGTGTTCCTTCTAGATGGGCTAAGAGAATCCATTTTCCATTGTACCGAGTTTTCTTCATTCTTTATCTGACTGTCCTGCCGTCATCTTCTGCAGACCACTGTGATTGATTACATTAGGCCCATGTGGATAATCTGGGATAATTCCCCTTCTCAGCCTCCTTAATTTAAACACATCTGCAAAATCCCTAGGCCAGGTAAGGTAACATACCCCTGTGTTTTGGGGATTAAGATGTATATAACTTTGAGGGTTCATTATTAAATATACAGTATCTCACAATTTCCTTTTAGCCACTGACCTATTTCTTTTCTCACTGGTGAAGCGAAACCTATCAAAAAAGTTAGGGTCAAGTTCTCCGAATCTCCATTTAAACCACTTCAGTCATGTTTTTCTTTCCAATACAACATACAAACAACCCTTATGTGTCATTTTGATACTCAATTCAGTGGTTAGTTCTCTTTCTTTATTATGACCTGTAATTCAGTAATTCAGTGAAGTCTTCTGAGTTGCTTGGGAGGCTGTGCTTGTTTACTTATTTCTGGTGCAATGTCTTCCTGCTTATCTCCCTTTCTCCCTATAGATACCTACTTGTTTTCCCTCTTCCCTGGTGATTCCCCCTCTCTGTGTTGCAGTGGTCTATAGTCAAATCCTCAGGTAACTTCTCTTCTATTTATAGAAAGCCCGTAGGTGTCTTCTTCCAGTCTCATTTCTAGGTTGATAATTGTAAAAGGTTTATCTACATCCCTCACTTTTCCTGTAAACCTGCCTGATTCATATTGAGCTACCTACCGGATCTCTTCCTGTAAAACAAAGAGGTATTTCAAACTTAACATTCCCCAAACTGTAATCTCCAGTTGTGCCTATCCTCTGCAAACTTGTCCTTAGCTGCTTTTTAATTGATGAGTCTGATCTTCATTATTTCAACCCAAATATCTTTTAATTACCCTTGACTCCTCCCTTCTCTTCACATCTGACATCAGTTTCCTTTTGGGGTTGTCTACTGTTCCTTTAATAAATATCCAGCATCTGACCAATTCTCAGTATCTCTGCCATAGCAGTCTCCTAATTCATATTTGCTGCTCAGAGATCACTGCATTCATTCAGGCAAGCAAGTGGATATGGTCTCTTACTGTTTTTGCTTTTGCCTTCACCTTGCTTTCCTCTGTTATGAACATAGTCACTGGAATTCTTTCAGAAGCAGGATCACATGATGTTACTCTCCCTCTCATAACTTCCCCATGCCTTCATTCTGCAGCACTCCTGTCAAAGTCTAACTCTACCACAGGAGACAGAGCCCACCACGATAGGACCTTCTTAGCTCTCCAATCCCATCTTCTACTGTCTCCACTTTCTTCTTACGTATCGTCCTCCACACTGGCTCCTTGTGCTTTTCGCATGGTCGGGCGTGTTCCCCATACAGGACTTTACCTCTTGTGGTTTTTTCTACTGGAAAATTCATTTCCCACCCCCGGGAGGGGTCCCCAGCTACTTTCTGAACTTTGCTCATGTTCCACCCATTTGGTGAGACATTCACTGAACACAAAAAAATGATAGTAATAATCCTTGACCTGTTCAGGCCCCACTAATTTTGCTTTATTTCTTTTCAGAGCATATTGACCATCTGATATGGCAATTTACTTATTTACTTTTTTAAAATGTGTTATCTGTTTACATGTATAAATAATCTGTGTCACTGATTAGAGCAGGAGCTCTGTTTTGATCACTGATTACATCTCCAGTGTCTAGGTGTAGTAGACACTAAATAGCCATTTCCGGAATGCACAAGTAAGTGATTAAATAAATAATAACTGTTCTTTATGCCAAATAGATTAGTTCTGCAAATTAACAATACTAAAATCACAGAAGTACCTGAATTTACCTAAAACCATAAGTTACCACCACTGTTTCCTTTCGAGTCACAAGAGACCAAGAGCTTACTAGAGTTTAAGATCTCTGAAAATGAGCATCTTTGAATTGAGGTAAATATGATAGTGTAAACTCATCTTTTATCATGTTGCCTGGCATTACTTTGCTAGTGCTTTTTTTTGGGGGGGGTAGAGGATTTTATGGTGATATTTGAGCCACAGGGTGCTATTGAAACAAAAATTTAAAAATACTACAGCTAAATATAGGGATCATGTTACTGTCTGCCATCAATAATAAGTACCTCTAAGACACTCTGTGGTATTTTGACAGCCTAAAATACAAGGCTCTCTGGATTTATAAGAAACATTAACTCACCAAAACTTACTGCAAGATAGTTCTTATGCATGCTGTTCAATACCATTCTTAATTCATTCAAAAAAGCTTTGTGACATAAATACAATTACAATGACCTCTCTCAACCTGGACATGATCCACAGTAAACAGACAGCTTAGATTTTCACATGAAGAGTCTCTCTCCTGCTCCTTGCAGTGGCTTTTGCTGACTTGCTGGTTCAGTAGGTAAAGTCTAGCATCCCGAAGGCTGGAAGAGAATAAATAAGACGTTATTCTTCTGCCTATTATCCAACTGAGCGTCCCTTTTTCTTATAGATTATCCTAGAGCCATCACGTTGCCTGCTTGATGCACAGATTGCTCCTGTCCTCCTCCTGCACTGTGTAATACTGGGAAGTGGACCCTCGGTGATTGACACTTGGTCAGGGCCACCTTCATGACTGTGTTACCAGTGAGGGTTCACAGAGCCCCAGGCTTGCGTTTAATGCTCTGCCCTTGGCGTCTTGAGATTTGCATTTGTGTTTTGCTATTTATTTATTATTAGTTTTTTAATGTTTATTTATTTTTGAGAGAGAGAGAGAGAGTCTGAGCAAAGGAGGGGCAGAGGGAGAGGGAGACACAGAATCTGAAGCAGGCTCCAGCTCTGAGCTGTCAGCACAGAGTCTGACCTGGGGCTCAAACCCACAAACCGTGAGATCATGACCTGAGCTGAAGTCAGTCACTTAACTGACTGAACCACCCAGGTGCCCCTGCATTTGTGTTTTGGAAGTGAAGTAAGGTGGGAGTCAGATGGGACAATGGCACCTAAATGGAGATGTGGAGAATTAGCTGAGCTGCAGTCCCTCTTTCCGCCCTCATTCCAAGAGAACTTCGCAGCAGCTCATCTTCCACCCGCTGGTGCAGTGTGCTAGCCCTGCCAGGACTTCGTTCTTACTCCCTAATAAAATGAGAGCTGCTCTCCTGCACCCCTGACAGAGACTTGGATGTGAGCCTGGGGAGGGCTGGGGTGGGTGGTTGTATTCCAGCACCCATTGTAAGCAGGGGTGTTCCGTCCACACAGGCTGGAAGCTCTGCTGTGCATCTGGCTAGCATCAAAGGTAGCATCTTGACAGCCATGAGCCTCTCAACACCCTCATTCAGATAATTAGTGTGTCCCAGAGCAGAGGGTTAAAGATCCTTTGGAGCCATCCATCTGCCATGAGTTGGGATGGGGGGCTTATGATAAAGACTGGTTCAAATTCCCCAGCTTCCCAGTCCCCTATCTGGGATGGGGAATATCGGTTTGGGAGCTGGCCAGCTGGAGTGCATGATTCCCACTGTCATTGTGAGAGCCTGCACTCCCCTTGAGATTATCTTCCTACCTGAGTGATCTTTCAACAAGCTTCTTGCCTGGAGTGAGCCTTTCTTTCTCCTTCTAATCCTCTTGAGCTGGACCTTGGATTTTGTTGTTGTTATTGTTTTGTTTGTTTGTTTTTGTTTTGTGGTCTGCTACATGCAGTCTTCGAGATGAGCCACTTTAAGGCTGTGTGCAATTATTAAGCTGTTGTTGATTTCACTTCTCTAGTGTAGCCTATAATGTTCATTTATGCTTATGACCTTAGGGTAGTAATCTCTTATGGGGCGAATCTTAACAGTCCTGCTTCTGGTATATAACAGAAATCATCTTTTAGTTCAGTTTCTAGTCATCAATTGTGTTACTTATCTGTTGCTGTCTAACGAATATGCCCCAAATTTCGTGGTTTAAAAGAACAATCATTTATTAACTCCTAGTTTCTATGAGTCAAGAGTCTGGGTATTGAAGAGCTGTGTGCCTCTAGCTGAAGACTTTTCACAAGCTGCAGTCACGCTACCGTTTAGGGACGTGGACTAATGAAGACTCAATTTGCATGGAATTGCTTTCAGACCCTCTCTTCTAACATGGTTATTGGTCGCCTTTACCCTCTCCACAGGGTCATCTCACAAAATATCAGCTGGATTCTCCTAGAGTGAGGGGTCTGAGAGAATGAGAGAGAGAGAAGAGAGAGAAGTCCAAGGTTGAAGCTGCGGTCTTTTGTAATTTAACTTTGGAATTGACATCCTATCATTTTTATAGTACATTTGTTAGAAGCAGGTCACTAAATCCAGCTCACATTCACATGGCGACACCATAGGAAGGTGAATTTATTATGAGGTGAGGCTCCTCGGGGGCGTCTTAGAGGCTCGTCGCACACCCAGCCCACTGGTACCCAGTCATTGGCAGGCACAATGTCCTCAGGTCCTTCTAGGTCCCAAGTTGTCTCTGGCTGCTGTAATAGAATACTACAAAATGGATGCCTAGAAAATACAAACATTCATTCCCTCACAGTTTTGGAGGGTGGAAGTCTAAAATCAAGGTATTAGTAGGGCAGTGTTCCTTCTTATGCTTCTAGAGGGGGATCCTTTTTTGCCTCTTCGCTCTTTCAGGAGCTCCAGGTGTTCCTTGGCTTATGGGACATAATTCCGCCTCCTTCTTCATATGTTTCTCTTCCCTTTGTGCATCTCCTGGTCTTCACATGCATTTTCCTCTCTGCCTTCTATCCTCTTAGAAAGACACGAACAATAGTGGATTAAAGGCTCACCCTGTTCCAGCATGCCTTCATCTTAAATGTTTACAGTTACCATCTTTTCCAAATAAAGTTACATTCTGAGGTACTAGGCATCGGAATTTCAACATATATTTTTAGGAGATATTGAACCCATAAGTCTCCTAATGTCTCATCTCATTATAATGATTGTCAATGTCTTATATAAAACTCTCCCCACAATGTATCTTTTATTTGTGTAGCAAAAAATAATGTATATATATACATACATACATACATATACACACATACACAAATATGTACGTGTATATATATATATATATGGCTTTTAACCTTATAAAACATATAGTTTCCTTAATTATTATGTGTTTGTCTTAAATAAATAACACATTTTACTAAATTCAGCAAGAAAAGTTGAGATATATAATAAATGTATAACTTATGGAAAAAGTAATACTACAACTTTAATGAATAACAGAAGCTTTCCAGAGGAGTTCTTGAAAATGACATGTAGAAGCATCTCATATCAGTATGTAGGAATCCATTATAGAAGGCAGGAATATTGAACATGTACATATTCATAGTTTATTGAGGGAATGTGGATGCTGATTCTAAAATGCAAAGTCATGCTTGGCTTTTATTTAAAAAATTCTTAAAAGATGTAAATAAACATTTACATATACAGATCTACTAAACCAATTTATTTAGGCTTTGGTTCAGCTAAGAATGTGTTCTGACTCAAGTAATAGAAAATCCAGCTTTCAGTAGCTTAAGAAACAAGTCTTATTTTTTTCTTCATATAACGCCAAGCCTAGAAATAAATGTAGTTTGCATCAATTTGGCTGATCAAAGATGCCTGCCTCTGTCTTTCACTGTATTCTCCCCCATACAAAGTGCGATGGCTTTATTCCCCATTCTTGTTACTTTTTGTTCACAAGATGATTGCTTTCTACTCCAGAAAAAAAACACACTCAGTTTCAAGACAGAAAGATAGAGAAAAAAAGTACAGTACCATCTACGTATACCCTGTTTAGGGGGCGAAGGGGAGAGAAATAAACTTTCTAAAAACCTCCTACTGGAAAGTATGTGTGTGTCAGTGGACAGAGTGAGTCACATGACCACTGGACTTGAAAACACTTAAGTAGCAAGGGGCCACAATCGTCACAGTAGAGATCAGTATTAAGTCAAAGTGTTGATTTCACTAACTCTCTTCTTTAGTGTCTGAAACAAGTTCATTTCAGTGCAAAATATAGTGAAGCATAAAATGAAACAAAACAAAACAACAACAAAAAAAGAACTCCAAAGAAATGGCTTTTTGACATATTAAGCAATTTGCACTAATATACACACAGCACTGGTGGTTAACCTTAAATGATAGAAAGAAGCTACACTTATTTCCCGTCCCAGTATCTTGCATAAGACTTTTCTGTAAGATTTATCTAGGTAATATTACATTGCTGGAAAAATGGCAAACTTGTTCCTAAGGACAGTCTCACTGAAAGACACGAAATAGGGGCACCTGGGTGGCTCAGTCCATTGAGTGTCTGACTTCAGCTCAGGTCATGATCTCACGGTTCGTGTGTTCAAGCCCTGCGTCGGGCTGTGTGCTGACAGCTCAGAGCCTGGAGCCTGCTTCAGATTCTGTGTGTCCCTCACTCTCTGCCACTCCCCCGCTCATGCTTTGTCTCTCTCTGTCTCTCAAAAATAAATAAATATTTTTTAAAAATTAGAAAGAAAGAAAGACATGAAATATTCAAATAAAGCTCAGACTTCTTTGGCAAAAGAGAAAAATTGAGAACCAGTTTTTGGTATGTTATTGGGTCCAGGTAGAAAACGGTGTTACCAAGTCCCCGTGAGTTAGAGAACCCATCAGTATTTCACGTTTAGAATGTGACTGTTGAATATAAAAGTTACTGTTGAAACAAGACAAGAAGAATGACTGAAGAGGGTTTAGCCTATCTTTTTGGAGACAGAACACATGTACTTTCTTTTGTAATAGCAATATTTAAATTATATTTTGCAGCATAATATTGCTGTGTTATTTTAAAGATTGAGTTGTAAGACTCATTGGATATTAAGTAGTTAAACTGGATTCAGAGGATATGATCAATTTGATCCTTCCAGTCTGCTTCAAGCAAACTCCCTATCACATAGAGGATGAAAATCTAGAAACTATATTATTTTGGATTCTTTACAAGTTGAGTCCTGGACACAAATTGAGTTTTATCACTAAGATGCAGCAACTAAAGTTTGGGACTACAGAAATACCAATTTCTTATTTCTTTTGTTCTGTACCTGCTAGCTAGTGGCTGGATTCACTATTCCATATGCATGAATGTCCAGGGGTAATTGCAGGAGTGGTAGTGACAGCCTAATTCATGGCTTCCTGGTCCTGGGAGAGCAACCTCACAATGGCACAAACTATTTCCACAAGACTTCCAGTCACAGCTGCTGGAGGATATTCATCCAGTGTTCCACTAATTTTATGAGCACTGAGTTCTTGTATTAAATGTCTTTCACTCCTTAATAAACGCCAGATAGTTTCAGTTTCAGTCACTGAACCCTGACTGATACAGTTTAAGTATGCATTATAATTACAGAATATAAACAGAATATATGTTTCAAGGCAGTGAATATAAAATAATAAATGAGGAGGCGCCCGAGTGGTTCAATAGGTTGAGCCTCCAACTCTTGATTTTGGCTCAGGTCATGATCCCAGGCTTGTGGGATCGAGCCCTGATCAGGCTCCATGGAGCCTGTTTAAGTCCCTCTCCTCCCTCTCCCTCTCTCTCCCTCTCTCTCTCTTTGTCTTTCTCTCCCCTGCCCTCTCCCTGACTCACACACACTCTTTCTCTAAATTAAAATAAAATGGGAAAAGCAATTCAGTTAAAGAGAAAACAAGAAAAAAGAAAAGAACATAGGACACACAGGAAATTCAAATTTTGAGTGTAGAAAACGTTCAAATGCACTACTGTAAATAATAAAGGAAAATATATAGAATTTTAAATTTACTAAATTTACTTGGACAGAATAGGTTAAAGAAAGTCCAGTTGTAGGAATGCCTGAGTAGTTCAGTTGGTTGAGCATCTGATTTTTGCTTTCAGCTCAAGTCATGGTCTCAGTTGGTGAGAGCAAGCCCCTTCTGGGACTCTGTGCTGATACTGTGAAGCCTGCTTGAGATTCTTTCCCTCTCTCTCTCTCTCTCTGCCCCTCTCCTGCTCATTCCCTCCCCTTCCAACAAATAAATTAATATTTAAAAAATAAAAGTCTATTTGCATGATATTTTAAGAACATAGCTAAATATAAAAAGATATGTGTTATTAAACATATGAAGAAAATATTCACATAGACATAAACCAAATGAAATCATGTATGGTTTATCTTTTATACACCTCATAACGTATATTCATGATATATAAACGAAAATTGATAGAAATACGTGACAAAATTAAGAAATCAGTAAATATAGTAAGAGATTTGAAAATAATGTTTACATATAATTAACCCCTGAGGCAATATTAGCGTATACACAGAGGCACCACAAATACCATATATAATCAAAGAACATAATTGACAAGATGGATTTAATAAAATATGAATTCCTAAACTTAATAATTGGAAAATGTGTATTTTAATACATATTTTATACTTTTAAGAAAGTCTATGGATTAGTCATACAAGTAGACATAAAATCCCACTTTCCCTCCAATAAAATCAAACCCAAAAGTAACTGACAAAATGCAATGAGGGTTCAGTTAAAGGTGAGGACTTGACTTCATTCTGTTGGCTTTGGATATCTGTTGTCCCAGAGACATTTGTTGAAGAGACTGTTCTTTCACCATTGAATGGTCTTGCTATTTTATCAAATATTAGTTAACAATAGATGCTTAGTTTTACTTCTGCACTATCAGTTCTCTTCCTTGATCTATATTTCTGTCTTTGTGCAAACACCAAATCATCTTTATGATTATCGTTTTGAAATCAGAAAGTGTGAATCTTTCTACTTTATTTTTCTTTTCCAAGATTGTTTTGGCCATTCTGGATCCCTTGAAATTCCATATGAATTTTGAAATCGACCTGTCCATTTCAGAAAAAAAAAATGTCAGCTTGGATTCTGAGAGGGACTGTGTGGAATCCCCAAATCAGGTTGAGGAATATTATCATGTTAACAATGTATGGTCTTCCAATCAATGAAAACGAATGTTTTCCCAATGACTGAGGTTTTCTTTCATTTATTTCAAAAGGTTTTGCAGTTTTCAAAAATAAATTTTTGTCCTTTTTTGCAATATTCCTCAGTATTTTATTCTTTTTGATGTTATTTCAAATTGAGTTTCAAGTATATAGAATGCAATTGATTTTTGTATATTGATCTTGCATCCTGCAAATTTGCTGAACTTGTTTTTTCTAATATTTTTAGTGCATTACTTATAATTTTCTATATACAAGATTATAATGGTGAATTTGGATACTACTACTTCTTTCCAATATGAATGGCTTTCATTTCTGTCTTTTGCCTAATCGCCCTCACTAGAACATCTAGTACAGTGTTGAATAGAATTGGTGATAGTTGACATCCTTTTTGTGTTCCCTGTCTGGAGAAAAGTATCTAGGCTCTCACTGTAAAGTATGCGGTTAGCTATGGGTTTTTCATAGATGGCCTTTGTCCGGTTGAGGAAATTCCCATCTATTCCTATGGATCTCTTTCACTGTTTCCATGAACACACCAAACTGTTAAATTCCACTAATTGCTTGTTAAGTACACAACAGTTTTAAACAGTATCCTGGAGGCATAAAGTCTTCTACAAACCAATCCAGTCAAATTATGGTTTTTATGAAAGAATATGTTTGAGGTCAATGTTGTGTATTTATTCTGATCCCAATATGCCTCCTCCCAGCAACCTTATTTCTCAATTCTCTTCTCAAGCCGTGTTGCCTACAGTTTAGTTTAGTTTGTGTATTGAATCTATTCCCAGTTCTCTTTCATCAAACATCCACTGCTCTTGAGAGGATCTTTCGGCTTTGAGTTTTATCCAGAAGAAGTCAGGCCTTTGTGAAGAGATTAGGAGGTGTCTGTTGATTGTCCCACTTTTCTTCCCTGGTAAAATCTCTGAGCCAGTGCTCTGGATTTATGGTAGGACACAATGACAAGGTTCTCTCTGAATGACAGATCGAAACCTCAGCTCTATGGGCCAAGCACCCAGTGAAGGCTGGGATAGTATCTTGGAGATCTCTCAGCTTACCTCTTCTGGGTTTGAATCACTGCTTTTCGAGCTAGGGTTAGGGTGATCAGGACCCCAGGTTTGTTTGTTTGTTTGTTTCCCCTGCAGAAGTCTTACTGTTTCCATCCAGTAAGGCCCTCGTATCACTAGTTTACTGTAGCTGAGGCCAAGCCTGTGCTCTATGAGTAGATCTGGGAGAAAAAGGGACCCTCATTTGTCAGCTACAGTTGCTCAAGATTTTGCCTCAGCAGTAGGTCAGTGGGGCAGAATGAGAAACATTGAGGTCTTGCTCTTCTAGAAAGGAACCCTTTCAACTGGGAGCTGGAGGTGCGCGGAGGAGAGGGAAACTGTATTCTTGACTAAAGTATCTGGAGTGGAGTATGTGCCTCGTTGACTGAGCCAGGAGTGAGGAGTCTCCGGTTCACATACCAAAGACTGAAATTTCTTATCACAATTATATACATTTTCTTCATATTTATCTACATATTTCTCCATTTGTTTTTTTTCCCCCCTTTGGGATGATTGCTGTAAGTTGTAAATGGTGATTTTTTTAATGCTGATTTTTTTTTTTTTTTTTTTTTTTTTTTTTAGAGAGAGAGAGCAAGGAGGGGAGAGAGGCAGAGAGAAAGAGAGACAATCTTAAGTAGGCTTCATGCTCAACACAGAGTCCCATGTAGAGCTCAGTCCTGCAACCCGGGGATTGTGACCTGAGCCAAAATCAAGAGTTGGACACTGAACTAGCTGAGCCATCCAGGTGTCCCCCACCTTTTTAAAATACAGGTTTTCCCCAACTTCCCTGGGACTAAGTCAGCCACATTCCTCACACTGTCATGCCAGAAGTCAGCCTCCCCTTGCAGTCGTTTCTTGTTATAAATCAGTAACAATGATAAAGTATAATTTACAACAGAAAAGATTTATAATTTCCACAAAAATGTTAGCTACCTAGAAATATAACTAGCAAAAGACGAATGTGCTATTTGTTGAGATATCCTAAAGCTTTATTATAAGATATTATAAAGGCATAAATAAAATTGTAGAAAACTCGTGGATTATAATTTAAGTATCAGCTCTCTCCAAATTGATTTCCAGATTTCAGAGTAATTCCAATCTGAAGTTTAGTGACATGTGAGTTCTGACTCTAAAAATTACATGGAAAACCAAAGAACAAAAACACTGAAAAACAAGAAAAAGTTTGAAGGAAGTCACTTAACATGATAGTAAGACACACACACACACACACACACCCCCCACATGACATGATGAGTACTTCAGAGGAAGGCAGGAATGCATTGTAAAAGCCCCTAATCTCCACAGCTGGAAAAAGTTGAGCAAGAAAATAAATATGGCAGTATTAGATCATAGTATAACGTACAAAGGAAGTATCTGTGAGTACAGTGCTTCCATGAGGAAGGATGGCAATAGTGAATGTTAACACTTCCTTCTCAAAGAAATGGTGAGTAATTTCCTCCTTTGGTGAGGGCTTCACATAGTGCTTTTGTTCCAAAGATACCAGTATGGAAAAGGGGAGGAAAAGGCGAACTTCACAGGGGAGAAACTTTGTGTTCTCCCTCTCAAGTAGTAATAGATTTTATATAATCATATGGCTAATATCCGATAAACCTATCTTTTTATCTTTTTTAACATTTACTTTTTTGAGAGAGAGAGAGAAACGCCGAGAGAGAGAATGAGTGGGGGAGGGGCAGAGAAAGAGGGAGACACAGAATCAGAAACAGGCTTTAGGCTCTGAGCTGTCAGCACAGAGCTCGATGTGGGGCTTCAACTCATGAACCGTGAGATCATGACCTGAGCCAAAGTCGGATGCTTAACTGACTGAGACCGTCAGGTGCCCCCAGACAGATCTTAATTGGAATATAGTGAAGGCAGCAATATTTGTTTATTAATTGTGATATTGATACCATATAATCATTAGTTATGATATAATATATTAATAATAGAGGTAACTGGGGCACCTGGGTGGCTTAGTAGGTTGAGCATACTCATTTTTCCGCTCAGGTCATCATCTCACAGTTCATGGGATCAAGTCTTGTGTCAGGCTCTGCGCTGACAGCATGAGCCTGCTTGGGATTCTCTCTCTCCCTCTCTCTCTGCCCCTCCCCCATACACACACACACTCTCTCTCTCTCTCAAAATAAATACATAAACTTCTTAATAGAGGAAACTGTAGAGTATATGAAAATTCTAGATTATCTTTACAACTTATTTAAAATTCTAAGACTATATTAAAATAAAAATGTATACTCTCAAAGTAAAGGTTTTCTTAAATAAATTTAAAAGACATTATAAAAATCAGAATGAGAAATTCAAATGTTTAAAAAAGAATCACTTCATAAAAAAACAACACAAGGAAGACTAAAAGGCAAGTCATGAGCTGAGAGATAACATTGAGCCCATATAAATGACAAGTATTTCACTGCAAATAGCAAGTACTTAAAATGTCAATATATCAATATGAGAAAGATAACAATCCAGTAAGAGATACGTAATACAAATATATGTATATCTGCACCCAGACACATATTTTATTAGGTATATATTACAATGTGTTTATATAAACATATTTATCAGTACATATAAATATACACATACATTATAATATACTATGTATATACATGAAATGTAAAATTATAATATGTATGTGCAATTATACTATGTAATATGCAATATACATTGTATATAAGTATATCCATTAATGTAAGTATATGTAATAAAAGGGAAAACATAATGGCCAGATACTTCAAGTGCTTAATATTGTTAATGATTAAGGAAACGTAAAGCTAAACCATAGTTATCCCTTTTCATTCGTACCAGACTGGGAGATCTTAAGTCTGGCAAAATCAAGTTCTATTGATGAAGTGGATCCATTATAGGCTGTAGTCACTGCTGGAAGAAATGTAGATTGGTACAACTGCTTGGGAAATAGTTTGCGTTATTTTCAAAAGGCCAAACCTTTATAAAATAGAAAATAGAACGTCCCATCATCACTGTCTGTATCCTGGGGCAAATCTATCACATGTTCAACTGGAAACATTTTGGACATTTTAAAAAGCTAATTCTAATGCAACTCAAATTTTAAAATGGAGTGCTTCTGTGAGGAAAAGAAATTAATGTTTATTTTTGAGAGAGACAGACAGAACATACACAGGAGAGGGTAGATAAAGAGGGAGACACAGAATCTGAAGCAGACTCCAGCGGGGAGCTCCAATGTGGGGCTCAAATTCACGAACCATGAGATCATGACCTGAGCCAAAGCCAGATGCTTGACTGACTGAGCCACTCAGGCAACCCTGTGAGAAAAACAAAAATAAGTTATATAAAATGGGTTGGGAGGAAAATAGACCTCTTCTATTTAAAGAAAGAAAAAAAATATATATATATATAAGATTGTTAAATAACGCATTCTGTCATAATAGATAAAGTAGCAAAGAAATACTTCCAGAAAAAGACATATCTTTTTTTTTCTAGTACCATCACTTCTCTTTCTTCTGCAAGCGATTAAATAGAAGTATTATATTTTGAAGAGATAAGCTTTCTTTGCTCCATAGTAGATAAATGGATAAATACAATTTAGATTTACTTAATGGGACATAACTGATCTACTAGCAAATATCTGTTTTCACTTAAATTCTTTATTTTTCATTTTAACAGCTACACTTTGCAATTTGTTTTACAACTTTTTTTTTTAAGTTAAGCATTCTACTTGGCCTTTCTTTGTTATCATAATAAGCCATAAGAAAACTAATATGTTCAATATGTGATTTTATAAAATATAATACCCATTACTTTATTTGATCTCACTGAAAGCTCAATCTTTTAAACACTATATTTCTCTCAAGTTGTCAGTATTTTAAAACTATTTTTTATTCCTATTTAAGCCAGTATCCAGCTCTATTTTCTCCAATACTTCAATGGAGAACCACTAATGGACAATCTCACATGTTTTGTAAAATCTCATAGTGAATTGAAACCATTCATTCAATTCTATACTTATGTGAACATTGCCCAAGGCTTTTGAAGGAAAAGAAGAAAAAAACAAAAAAAACAAAAAAAGAATCACAGCAGGAAAGATTTTCTGCCGTGGGACACAATTCTTCAGAATCAACTGCAATCTAAAATCTAACTGCAAATCAATTCCTTGAATCACCTGTTTGTTCCAAGAGTAACTCCTCTTGACTATACTCATCATTACCACTACTTTCCTCAAAAAGTACCCATAGTTTCTGCCTTTGAGAGCCTTTCACAGCTAGTTACTATATATCCTACCCTATCCATTCTTACAGCTAAAACTGGATTTAAAGGGGCCATTAATTCTATCCACCATTTCTTTTACTCTTCTAGAAAAACACTTATCTTCTTTTATATCAAAATTTAATGAAAGAACTGTGTGTGTTTGATCTCTCCACTCTCTGGTCTTTACTTTCTCATTTTGGAACTGACCTGACTGATGAACCATTCAGCTCTGCAGCGGATGCCACAGTGCCCTGTCCCAGTTTCTCTCCAGAACCAAAGAACTCATTCTCTCAGTTGTCAGGAGACTCTTGCTGATCTCAGAGTTGAGTGCCTTGCTGGGAATTGCCTGCTGACTCCTCACTGTTGAGCACTTTCCTGGGAATAGCCATCTGACAGGGAAGCTGCCTTTCCCAATGTTAAACCTTCTTGCTGAAAGTGGCTTACATCCTATTGACTGACGCAGCTATTCATGCTCCTGACGCCCTCGCCTGAATACATGACGCCTGTGAAAGGCTGCCCCAGCTCTAAGGCTCCTCCGGATTTGGACTGAGGTCTCTGCTCTTACATTCAGTAAGGGGATCTGAGCAGCACAGGGATATGCTCTAAGAAATTCCGTGGTTTATTACCCAGTCTTCTCCACGACATCCCCTGCTAAAAAAAGGCATTCACGTCTCAGCTGCTAGGAATGCTGTTTGCTGAAGGTTCAAAGCTGAGTCTCTCCCCAAGAATTGTCTCCAGCCAAAGATTGGGCTCCATCCCTGGGACTAGTCCGCCTCTGGTGCAAGAGGGAAAAGGGCAACTCCCTCGGTTCAGATAATCCTGAAGGGTCAACTCATCTCTGGATGTCCAACAGGATTAAAAATTTCTTCCATGTAAATCTCCCCACAATCCCTTACCCTCCAACTCAGAGCCTATTTCCTAGGGCAACCACCCAATAAAACTCAAAATCCAGTCAGTGATCAACGGTAACTATACTATTCATTGTCATACATACATCAAGCACTTTCTGTCCGGTTGTTTGACAGACACTATTCTAGAAATGGAGGAAAAGTGATAATCATGCACCATATACTGCTCTCCAAGTATATGCAAAAGAGACAGAAACATGAATGTTACACACTGCTGATAGAGATGTGTTTTTTAAGTGTTTTATGCCAAATCTGCCTGAAAACATGGAAGAAAGTACAGAAAAATTATAAGAATGTAAGAACATCCAAATGGAATCCCAAGAGATGAATAATATGCAAAATTACAAAGGAATGCACTATATAAAAAACAGCCTGATCAGTGCTGAAGGGTGTATTCTCAATAAATAGTGTCTGAAATGTACATTTTTGGGCAACATATTTATATATATATTTTTTCAACTCACAGGCTGTATCAAATACTGTTTAAATTTTTGTAGTATTGTATTTATAAAGAGTAAACTATAGTTTGGGTGGCTCAGTAAGTTAAGCGTCTGACTCTTGCATTCACCTTAGGTCATGAGCTCATGGTTCATGAAATTCAGCATCATGTCGGGCTCTGTGCTGACAGCATGGAGCCTGCTTGAGATTTTCTCTCTCCCTGTCTCTCTGTCCCTCCCCCAAGCATGCATGCACATCCTCTCTCTTCCTCCCTCCCTCCCTCCCTCTCTCTCAAAAATAAACAGTTTTAAAAAAATATGTTATGTAGAACAATAAACATTAAATAATAAACTAATTAAATCTACCCTGGCTTCACTGATATAAAAACTTCTATCAAAGATTTTGCTAAATTTAACCTAGAGTTAAATCAGAAGTTCCTTTCCTGATTTTTCATAACTGTATATATGTATTATATAATACATTTATTTTATTATTTATCACATATAATGAAACATTGATATACGATTCGGTTATGCGTGATATTGGCTGAAATGGTAACAAAGGAAGAACAGGAATTCCGAAAGGAAATCTGGTGGGTATGTGCTAGGGTATGCCCAGGAAAGCCAAAAGATTTATCTACAGCTGACTACAGAATGATCTACTTATGTAAATATGTATCAATGGCATTAATGGAATATAATGGAACTTGACAATGGATGAATGATAAAAATCGGGAAAAATAGGAATTTTATGAAAATTTAGACCTATAACTAATAAATTATAATAATCTTTTATCCACAATTTGTTCCACATCATCATTTAGTTCTGTCATTGGTTTTTGGCAGTAATGGTTTTTGGGAAGTCCACACTCTCAGAGGGTATATATTGCACTTGTCACACAATTATGAGCTTAGTTATAGCTCTTCCAGAATTTCATTAAGCTTCTCTTTATCTGTAAAGTAGAATCAATAATAACAGTTCTTTGTTTCTCGTAAAGATCTTTTACTTCTTTCAAGAAACTTACCAGAATTTCAACATAGTTTTGATTAAAGATTTCCTTTTTCATACATTGTGGTAGTTCTATATCATTTATGCAACAATTATAAAAATATAGGAAGTTCATGTTTCCTACACATTGATGATACGCTCGTAAGGTCTTTCAAGCTGCTACACATGCATTTAACCCAGGAATACCCTGTGATTATAGTGGGGTGGGTTTATAGATATTCTTGGATTTGTAGAAATAATCTCATTGTAAAGTAGAATGCTACTATTATATATCAGTAGTCTATATTGAATTTCCCATGAAATCATCTAGTATTTTGGTCCCTGCTTCATGTTGTGCTATTTCATTTATTCATTTAAATTTATTTATCAAATATATAAAATGTCCCAAGCATTTTATTAGACACTTTGGAAAAATGACAAGGGAAGACAGTTGGAGCCTATCATAAGCTCTAGATTAAAAGACATGGAAATGGAAATTTCAAGTGTAATAAATGCTATGAAAGAGAAGTATGTGATGCCATGAAATAATACAGTTGGGAAATATGACTGAATCTTGGAGATTCAGGGAAAGATTGAGAGAAGAAGAGTTCAGCCTATGGGAAAATTCTATGATGGAAGTAACATGACTTAGAGTGCAGAAGAAGATGAGTGTGTAATGAACTTACAAGTGTAGGTAGGTAGCATAATGTAAGATAAGAATAAAAACCAAAAGGTACATGTGTGTAGCAATTGGATGGGGGTGGAGGGAAAGACATACATTGTCTTGTAGTCCTTGATAAGAAATTTAATGACTGGGTTAAGAGCAATGAGAAACCTGTAATTTTTGTTATGTGGGGAGGAAAAACCTTTTTCTTTATGGACAAACTGTGTGGTTACATGTGGAGGGCAGAAGAGAACCAGAGAGAATTGAGGCAATTCAGCTAAAGTGTTACTGTACCCCTCACAACAGAAAAAACAAAAACAGAAAACAAAAAAACAGATTCATTTGGATTAGATCGAGGTGATGGAAATGGAGCGAAGTCAAAGATTTCCACAAATGTTCAGGAGATACAAAAGTAAAAATTGATGATGGACTGGAGACTGGTGATAGAAATGGAGGATTTAAAAGTGACTACCAGGGGCGCCTGGGTGGCTTAGTCGGTTAAGCGTCCGACTTTCGCTTAGGTCATGATCTCGCGGTTCGTGGGTTCGAGCCCCGTGTCGGGCTCTGTGCTGACTGCCAGCTTAGAGCCTGGAGCCTGTTTCAGTCTGTGATTCCCTCTCTCTCTGACCCTCCTCTGCTCACACTGTCTCTCTCTCTCCTAGAAATAAATAAAAATATTTAAAAAAAATTTTTTTTAAAGTGACTACCAAGTTTTAGAGGGATAATAATGAATTCATAAAAAATAAGATAATCTACAATTTCACATATGTGAAGAAAGCCAATGAGTTTGAGTTTTTATATACTGAGTTAAAAGTGCCCATGAGATATTTTAGAGTGGTTATAAAATGATGCAGAGAGAATTTATTAATAGCAATAAGAAGAAGAAAAAGAAGGAGGGGGGGAGAAGGAGGTAATGATTGTGTCATAACACATGGAATACCACAAACAGAATTTAGAAAGTAACATGCAACTATAGATCCAATGGGGTTGATAACCTGTTCCATTATATGACATGGAAATCACTGTTCACCTTAGCAGAGTTGGTTGTTGACATGAAGGGACTAAAACTGAAAGGGAATATTTGATAGTAAGTGTTTGAACATTCTTTTCTCACTAACATCAATGTTATATTACTTATTTATCTGGTAGAATGGAAGTATAAGAACACACGTTGTCACCAGTATGAGCATGGGTCATTCATGTACCATGTGTGCTATATGTCACATTTCAAAAGTGTAGTTACCTGATGCATAATATAAATGTATTTTGATATTATATATTTTTTAAATTTATTTATTTTGAGAAAGAGACAGAGTGTGAGTGGAGGGGAGATAGAGAAAGAGAGAGACAGAATCCAAAGCAGGCTCTAGGCTCTGAGCTGTCAGCACAGAGTTCTACGTGGGGTCAAATCCACAAGCAGTGAGATCATGACCTGAGCTGAAGCTGGAAGCTTAACCATCTGAGACACCCAACTGCCCTGTATTCTGATATTATAAATGAGAAGTAAGAGGCTCAGAGAAATTAAACTTTTCTTTAAAAATATCTTAGCTTAAAATAAAATCTAGCTAATAAGTAACAAAGCTAGAATTTAAATAGATCTATCTGATTTTAAATAGTTTGCTTTCAACATGCCTTTGACTACTTTGTCAAGTAAACAAAAACCTGAAATGAAATAGAAGTTAATATTTCAACATAGAATAATTTATACATTTTGGTTAAATATTAGTATCATTTCATTTCATATGCATATGTATATGCATACTTGAATATGTATGGATGTTTGTATGTATATGTACATGTTAAGTAGAGCTCAATTCCTCCATGACTTCCCATGAATTAAAGAGTAATAACATTCATGCTATCTGCTCAGGGATGGCTGATACACAATATTTAGTGTATATATAAAAACGTAATTACTATACTAATAATTGTTTTTACTAATAAGGAACAGAATAAAATAGAACTACCAAGTAGTTATGGGAAGGCTGTTAAAACTGCATTTTCAAAGGATTTAAATTTCACTCATCCTAAATTTCCTGGGCTTGACTTATTGAGTAGAGATTATGACTTTATCATGACATTTTTCTGATTACATATTGGAGATGGCAGTAGACACACTAAATCATTTCTGATGACCAGCCTAGAAACATCCAATTCTTAGATTTTTAATCCTTCACATAATCCCATTTGACAAATGCTGCTCAAATTTAGACACTATCTTTTTATGGTAACTTTTGATTTTTAAAGTAACATGGATTATATGAATGTATCAATCTAAAGCTTTTTCTTTGTACTTGTACAATAGCAATACTTAAAAATGAGGAAATGCGTTGTACTTTAGATATAACTTAAATCTCTTCAAAGAGAAACATTTAAAATTTTTTCATGTAATTTAAATTATAATCACATCAACGTTTTAAATAATTTGTACCTGAAATCTATTTGTGGACTGAATTTTCTTTTTCAGTCCCAACCTGGCAAAAACTGCTTATTCACTTTTTCTCTGAGCTGTTGGATATACTTTGGTAAGGTATTTTAAAAGATATTTTTTTTTAATATTTTATTTATTTCTAGGAGAGAGAGAGAGAGACAGCGTGAGCAGGGGAGGATCAGAGAGAGAGGGAGTCACAGACTCTGAAACAGGCTCCAGGCTCTGAACTGGCAGTCAGCACAGAGCCTGATGCGGGGCTCGAATCCACGAACCGCGAGATCATGACCTAAGCGAAAGTCGGAGGCTTAACCGACTAAGCCACCCAGGTGCCCCCAGTTTTTTTTTTAAAAGACATTTTTTTTAATAAGGTATTTTAAAGGTGATTTTTAGGCCACCTTTTAATTAAATACTAACAAAACTTTTAAAATAGTAACAAAAATCTTGGTACTATTATCAGTTTTTCATAAATCATTGATTTATCAGACAATACATTTGAGCCTATCTTAAAAATTTCATTGGCTCTTCTCTAAATAATATTACTTTAAATTGTATTCCTTAACGTCTTGTTTAGGGTATTTACGCAAAACATCACACATTATATCTCGTCAGATTTTGTCTCATATGCATCAGCAAACTTTTATTGGTCCACAGTGGAGTTTTGATTGCTATCAATGTATACCTGAATGAATTAAATTATTATTTTCTATAACTGAAGTTTACACTTATTTTTATAAGACTATCTGGTGGTTACCAAGAAGAATTCAAGAGAGTTTACCAGTAGTAAAGTTAATAATAAGTCTTCCCCCCATTTGAAATACAGTATCATCCTTAGTTCTAAAAGATTACAATACTGTTTTGCATTTCACTGATGTTTCAGAGTTTTCATATTATTATCTCATTTGTTTCTTAACCAATGCTAGGATACAAGGAAGCAGAAAGGCATTTTTTTTTTTTTTACAAGCATGGTAAAAGAGGTTCAGAGAGTCCAAACTGAAAACCATTGCTCCAACACATGATTATTAAGGTATTAAAAGAAAAATAGACCCATTAGTTTAGGTAGGAATTTTATTTTATCCCATAACCTTTTATCTTCTTTCAATTTATTATTGCCAGGCATTTCCTTGTCGTTTTGTGAGTGAGTGTGTGTGTGTATGTTTTTGTGTGTATATTAGGTATGATAATTATTTTTAAAAAATGAAATTTAATTCCCAAGAGCCCAAAAATTAACCCTCACAGATAGTCAACTAATATCTGACAAGGGAGCCATAAATATTCAGTGGGGAAAGGAACATCTCCTTATTAAATGGTGTTGGGAAAACTGGATAAGCACATGCAGAGAATGAGGTTGGACCCTTATCATCTACTACTTGAAAAAATTAACTCAAAACAGACTAAAGACTTAACCATAAGCCAGGAAACCCTAAAACTCCTAGAAGAAAATTTTGGGAAAGGCCCCTTGACATTGATCTTGTAAATGATATTTTTTTAATGTAAACCTAAAAGCACAAGCAGCAAAATTAAACGTAAATGAGAACTTGTGAAATAAAAACTTCTGCATTACAATAACAAAACGCACACACAACAAAACAAAATAATTAAAAAGTGAGAATAGATCTTCTGGACTGAAAAACAATGTTTTGAAATCATATATCTGGTAAGGTATTATTAGCTAAAATAGATAAAGAACTTGTACAACTCAATAACAAGAAAGCAATCCAATTAAAAAATGATCAGAAGAGCTGAATAGACATTTTTCGAAAGAAGATTTTCAAATGGACAACAGGTATGATAAAAGATACTCAATTTCACTTATTATCAGGGAAATACAAATCAAAACAGCAAGAGGTATCACCTGAGATTTGCTCAAAAAATAGTCAGTTATGTGATGACTAAGTTTTGGGAATCTAATGCACACTTTGCTCATTGTAGTTAATACTGCATTACATGCTAGAAAGCAACTGAGAGTAAATCTTAAATGTTCTCACCAAAAAAAAAAAAAAAAAAGGAAGAAGAATAAAGAAAAGAAATGGTCATTATTTTAGGTGATGGAGATATTTATTAATGCCACAATGATAATCATTTTACAACATGTAAGTGTATCAAGTCAACATGTTGCACATCTTTTTTTTTTTTTTTTACATTTATTTATTTTTGAGAGTGAGTGAGAGACAGAGCATGTGAGTGGGGAAGGGGCAGAGAGAAAGGATAGAGAGAAAATCCCCAACAGGCTCTGCATTCTCAGTGTGGAGCCAGTGTGGGGCTCAAACTCATGAACTTCAAGACTAACCTGAGCCAAACCAAGAGTCAGAAGTTTAACTGACTGATCCACCCAGGCGCCTCAACGTGTCGTACATCTTCAACGTATCCAGAGTTGTATCTTCAAAAAAAAAAAAAAAAAAGATTAGAAGAAGATACTTATCAGTATTTTTTTTCTTTTAGCATTACTAAACAAAAATAATTTTCGCTACTGCTGTTTTACATGATTTTAGTGCCTCACAATGTCTTAATGTTTTTGTCAAAATGTGTCTGTCTCAGATCCACTTAGGAAACTAAGTTCAGAGATCATGGAAATGATTAGTTTGCCTCTAACAAAATCTCATGCACATGGAGTTTCAAGTATTGAGACTGACCCTTTCTAACTGCTGTGATTTAAAGTGGAATGATTGGCTTTCTTGACTGAGCTTTCCATCTTCATAAATAGGCTAGGGCTTTGAAGTATAAAACCAAACTAGGACATAATCTACCAAAAAGTTTCTTATTTCCTCATATAGATCTTAGGTCCAAATATAATTATAATTTTTCTTCTGAAAGGTAATAAATGCTGATTCACAATATAATAGTGATAGCATATTTCACCTTTGGAAGAGGTTAGAAATACTCTTTTCATTAATATAACTAACATTCATTTTCCCTTAAAAACATTAATTTTTCAAAATGCTACACATATTTTAACTTCTTCAGAAGATAACATCTGTAACTATGGCAAGTCTATGCAAAAACTAAAAAATAGCAATTTATAGGGTGCCTCGGTAGCTCAGTAAGTTGAGTGTCCGATTCTTGATTTCAGCTCAGGTGGTGATCCTAAGTTCATGGGATCAAGCCTTATGTCAGGCTTCATGCTGAGCTTGGTGCCTGCTTAAGTGTCTCTCTCCCTCTCCTTCTCCCCTTCTCCCCTGCTCATTCTCTCTCTCTCTGTCTCTCTAAAATTGCAATTTAGCATTATGAACTACCTGCTGCCTCAAACACATCACTAGGTTTCCTGACTTACTGATGACTTACATGAAAAGTGCTTATATGAAAAGTGCTTATATAAACCTTAGCTCTGAAAATCAGTGAAGATTATGAAATGCAACAATGTTATCAATATTTATAACTGTCAAGGTGGCATGAGAAGCAATGAGGAAGCATTGGATATCCATCTCTGAGTGAATATTTTTTGCTGGTAAAAACAAGATAACGTTATAGGGATATCATTAGTCATCCTACAGCCTTATCTACACTGGTTATATATTCTTTACAAGACACTAAATCAATGTTTTCATGTAGGTAGGAAATAAGTAAAGAGTTTTTACTTTAATAACATTGAACGAGTGCATATGTAAAAGCAAATGTCATGAAATGAAGAAAATCTTTTAAAGTACTGGGGAAAAGAGAATTTTTTTCAGATATCCATTGAATATAGATCCTATTATAAATTATTATTTCAAAATCAACAGAAGTTCTCATAGGAAAGATTATAATTGTGGCATAAATAATGTCCAGAAATATAATTTTAAATTAAAATATACATAATTTCTATAAATTAATTTTGATTCTGAGGAGACTGAGGATTGGTTCCTACCTCCTTCCAAAAAAAGCAAAAGTAAAACAAAACAAAACCCTCTGAATTTAGAACAAAATACCTATTCACTTTTAAATTCCTATGATTTTGATTTATCTCTTTAAAATTTAGATGGGGGCCTTGGGTAGCTCATTCACATGCATTTCCTCATTTTGGCTCAGGTCATGATCTTGCTCACAGCTTGAGGAATCAAGCCCCATGCTGGGCTCACAAAAGAAAAATATGTATGTATTTTACAAGTGAACTGGTGCTAAATCTTGTCTAAGATCTAGAATTATTATACAAAAAGGTAACAAGAAAGTAATATTTTTGGATAAGATTGGCCAATAAGCTATATAAAATTATTTGGCAATTTGAGTATGCATTTTAATGCATATCACATTTTAAAGTTCAATTTTAGGAATTTCTCAGGAGATAACTCAAGGCATATTAAGTGGGATTCTTTCTGAAATCATTCTTTCTTGAAATATTATTCCATTTGGAATTATCTTCAGATTCATTTACATAGGATAAACAAATTATGTATTTATAAATCTGATTGTAGTGATATCTCACATCTTTTACTAAAGGACATTTAATAACAATGCAAAGCTCAATATATCTAGATTCAAGTCCTTTATCAGACATATTGTTTCCAAATATTATCTCCCAATGTGAAACTTGTCTTTTCATCTCTTAATAGTCTTTCAGAGAAAAAATGGATATTTTAAAATTATTATTATTTTGATGGAGTCAGTTTATTATTTTTAATGGATATTTCTTTTGACGTCAAAGTAGGAAGTCTTAAGCTAAGCTTAGTTTGTAAACATTTTGTCAGATTTTTTTTTCTCTTTAATAGTTTCTTAACTTTAGCTTTAACATTTATATCTTTGGTTCATTTGAATTAGTATATAGATAAGGTATAAGGCTTACATTCTTTTTTTTTAATCTATTGTTCCAATACCATTTCTTAAAAAGATTTTCCTTCCAGCATTAAATTCCTTTGGTATTATATTAAAAACTAAATGCCATATTTACATGGATCATTTTGTGTACTCTTTATTCCATTCCATTGTACTATGTGTTTATCTTTTCCCAGTAATACAGCACCTTGATTGTTGTAATTTTATTTAAAATCATAATATCTAACATAACTCTTTTTTTTAAAAAAAGTTTTATCTTAGTCTTGTCCCTCCATTATTTTAAAATAAATTTGGCAAAACAAAACAAAACAAAAAAGCAAGGGATTTGATCAGAATATTATATTGTGTTAAATCAGTAGATCCTTTTGGAGAAAATTAACATTCCTATGACAATAAACCTTCCATTCCAAGAACATAGTATACCTCTCAATTTATTAGATCTTCTTGGATTTATCAGGTTTTGCAGGTTTTAGTACATAGATGTTACACATTATATGCTAATTTTATACATAAGCATTTACCTTTTGCTGAGGCTAATAAAGATTTTTTGAAGTTTATATTTCCACTTGTACACTGCTAGTGTACAGAAACAAAATTGATGTTTATGTATTGACTGGGTATCTTGCAATCTTATTAAACTTACTTCTTAAGTAAGAAGTAAGTAAGAACTGGGGCGCCTGGGTGGCTTAGTCGGTTAAGCGTCCGACTTTCACTTGGGTCATGATCTCGCGGTTCGTGGGTTCGAGCCCCGCTTCGGGCTCTGTGCTGACTGCCAGCTCAGAGCCTGGAGCCTGTTTCAGAGTCTGTGATTCCCTCTCTCTCTGACCCTCCCCTGCTCATGCTGTCTCTATCTCTCTCCTAGAAATAAATAAAACATTAAAAATTAAAAAAAAAAAAGAAGTAAGTAAGAAGTAAGAACTTCTTAAGCAAGTTCTTATTAAACTTAGCCTTTTTGTAGATTCCTTTGAATTTTCTACAAAGAGAGTCACGTTGTATATAATAGAGGCTTATTTCTTTCTTTAGAATCTGAATGCTTTTGTATTTCCTTATTTGACTTGTGTGAATTTTCGTCACAGTCTTGAATTCAAGTGATAAGACAGGATATTCTTTTCTTGTTCCTGATTTTAACAGAAAATTATTAATTCTGTACCTATTAAATCTTTAGGTTCATATATGACCGTGTGCTCTTTTCTTTTTTAGACCATTACTATGGTGGGTTGCATTAATTAATTTTCAAACAATAAACCAACTTTGTATTCCTAGAATAAGTCCTGCTTGGTTATGGTGTACTCTTTCTTTTACATTGCTGTGAACTGATTTTCTAACATTTGGTGGCAACTGTTTTGCGTGTGTTTAAATCCATGAGAGATATTGGTATGTAGTGTTGCCCCTGCTTTTTTCCATTCTTTTTTTTTTTTTCTGCATTTAGTTAAATTATAGGAGTCAAGCACTGCTCTCTTCTACTGTCCGAAAGTGTCTAGATTTCAAATTATTTCTTCTCAAATAATTAGATGAGTCTTCCAATGCAAATATTGTCCAGATATTTTTCTGCACATTTTCAAGTTAGAAATTTGGTTTACCTAATAGTTATATTCAGATTATCCATTTCATCTGGGGTGAGCTTTGATAGTACATAGAGCTATTTATTGTATTATATTACCATTAGCATTATATTAGTGTCTATTTAATGTTTGCAGAGTCTGTAGTGACACATCTTTTTTTTCCTGATTTTCACAATTCGTTTTTTTTTCTTTATCAGCCTTGCTAAGAAGTTTATAAATTTCATTGATCTTTTCAAAGAAACAGATTTGTTCTCATTTTTTTTGTTTTTCTCATTTAAATATTATTGATTTCTGTTTCTATCTTTATTAAATTATTTTGCTCTATTTGGACTTAATTTGTTCTCTCTTCTCTAGATTATTCCAGGGGAAAAATAGATTATTTTGAGAACTTTTTCCTTTTCTAATAGAACACTATCAATACCCTTCAGTGAACTTTTTAGCTATATTCCAACAATATGCTGTGTTTTGATTTTTGTTTAATTCATGGTATTTCCTAATTTCCTCTGGTAATTATGCTCTGACATGCAAATTACTTAGTAGCATATTGTTTAATTTAATGTTTCAGGTGTTTTTTATTTTTATTTTTTTGCATCAATTCCTAGTTTAATTTTATATGGTATTAGAACACATTTTATATGATTATCTTTTTTTAAATTCAATTATGTTTTGATATAAGGCCTGAAATATGGTCTGCCTTAGTGAAAATTCCATACGCAGTTGAAAGAACATTGCTTATATTACTGTTAAGTTGAGAACTTTGTACATGTCACTGGGTTCTCCTGGGTGGTGGTATTCAGCTCTTCTGTAGATTTACTAATTTTCTGTCTATTAATTCTATCTATTTCTGAGGAATTGAAATATATATAAATACATTTATATTTAAAAACTTTTCCTTTAGTTCAGTTTTTGAAGCCCTTTAGTTGAGTTCAACGATATTTCTGTGTCTTCCTGGTGAGTTCCTGGCTTTATCAGTATGCATTGTGCCTCATTCCCTCTGGCATAGTTTCCTTTTCTCTGAAATCTACTGTAGCTGATATTAACATAACTACTTTACCATACTGTTGATTGCCGTTTGCATGGTAGAAAGCTTTTCTGTTTTTAACTCTTAATCTAATTTTATGAAGGATATTGCTATGGACTTTTCTTTCTCTTTCATTTTATTTAAGTGACACGCTTGTAGACAGCGTAGAGTTGGGTCATTTTCTTTTTTAAATCATTCTCTTGGGGCGCCTGTGTGGCTCAGTCAGTTAAACGTCTGACTTTGGCTCAGGTCATGATCTCACTTGTTGTGGGTTTAAGCTCAGCATTGGGCTCTGTGCTGACAGCTCAGAGCCTGGAGCCTGCTTTGAATTCTGTGTCTTCCTCTCTCTCTGTCCCTCTTCCACTGCTCGCTCTCTCTCTCTCTCTCTCCTTCTCTCTCAGAATAAACATTAAAAAATTTTTAAATAAATCATTCTCTTTGTTTCTGTATCTTATTAATAGGCTTAGACCATTTTTAGTTAACATATTTAAAGCATACATTTCTTGTACATTTAGACCATTTAAAATTAATGTAATTGATATAATATGTCGTCTTGATACAGATATGGACATGACCATATTCCCCTAGTCTTTCCATTGTTAGTGTCTCATGTAATACTCTAGTCAGAAAATCCTTATGTAGGCTTCATTTATTCAACTGTCTTTATTTGCCTAACTCCTAGGAAATTTTCTAATCTAAATCTTCTGCCTCCACTTTCTAAGTAACGAATATCAAGTTAGCTTTAGCCTGTCTTTACTTAAGGATTTTTGAATATTTTTGATTTTTCTATTACTTGATTTTATGTTGTTTGGTTTTTCTCTTCTGCTTATTTAGCAGTTTTTTTAACACAAGTTTTCTATCTCTAGTCTCACAGGTTTTATTGTCAGAGGAAAATGAAACCCTCTTACCTCTTGGTGTTTAATTTAATATCATTTATGTTCCATATTATTGCTCTTTTACCTTTTCTGGATTATTTTTTAATACTAATCTTGTTTTGGTCTCTATGAGGTTATATTCATCTTTAAAATGTTCCCTTAGATATAAAATTGTATAATGAGCTGTGAGAAAACACTTTTTCTAACTATAAACATAAAAGCAAGTGTCCTCCTCATCTGACGATACACTGTAAAGGGGATATTTGCTTTCCTTCTTTCTTAGTGCAAATGTAATCTGCATTTTATAGCACACTCCAGCCCCTCTTATATTACTAATCATGAGGCCTAGCCTAGCTATTTGATTTATTGTTTTGTTATAAAGAACAGACTTCCTTTAAAACATTCTTATAACATGTTTAATATATCAGAACCTTAAATTCTAATCTGTAACCAATTTTTATAATAGTTTTAACATTATATTTCCTAATTTCATACAAAGTAAAAGTAAATTGATAAGCATTAAATAGTTAATTTGTAAAATGCATTCTAGGAAAGGATGTGTTCCTATTTATAAATTCAGAAGATTTGTAAGTAATGTGAGCAATAAAGGACCTATAAATACATAAATGGGTTTTTTCTTATGTCAAATATATTTCCTTATGTCAAATAAATATATAAATGGATTCTTTCTTATTTCAAGTATATATATATATATATATATATATATATATATATTTTCTTATGTCAAAAATATTGGAAAATGTGTATCCTCTTAAAGAATGTACACAGTCTCCAACAAATAGTGTCTTTATATTCTGCTGTTACAAATATTTTGGTATCAAGAATTATTTAAGCTTACTATTACTTTTATACAAAAAGTATTGCTCTTTTCTTGAAATTTATCTCTTTAAATGGTGAGGTAGAAACTGCAGTATTTGCATTTTTACAAATCTGGTTAGGATCAGCACATTAATTTTGCCAGTTTTGCTGGCTGTGCATAATTTTTGCACCACTATTAATTTTTGTAGGTATATGCAATGAGATTGTTCTTTCCTTGGCTTTAAAAACAACATTTATTTGATACATATTTCAAAAAAGATGTATCATGAAAGATGATATACTTAAGCAAAACAGATATAAGTTAAAACATTGAAAACTTATGTATGAAGACCTTAGCTTATGCTTGAGGGTATTAAAGGCACTATAAGATCAAACAAAAGTATATACCAAAAAAAATAATATTAAAACCTACTTAGGAAAAATAGAAAGAGAGAAAGGCTTACCTTGTTTACTGATATAAATGCTGTACCTAGAACAATATCTAGTGCATTATAGGTTGCCAATAAATATTTGTTTAAAGAAAGAAAGAATGAACATGGCTTATGAAAATAATATATTTCTTAAAAAGCATATATGTCTTAAATAGAACAGTAAAAATATAAGTGGAAGCCTAAGGTCTTAGGGTGTTCACACATACTTAGAAAGCTGACACAGTGAATAGTTTTTAATCACAAAGTAGGTAAAAGTACAAAAGGTTTAGAGTTTAGAAGATCATAGTTAAAATAGCTATTTTTCTTTTAAAGCTTTAGAAATAAGTTGATTTTAACTTTTGATCTCAGTTGTAGGAATTATACATAGTAAAATAAGTAACTACAGGTCTGTGCCTTCTCCAAGGGATGAGTGCCCAGATTAATCGGATTTTGGATGTTTACAAAGAAACTGCTCAACAGAGAAACATATTGGATATTTAAATAGTAGTCTTGGCCAGCGAGTAAAATGGGTTCTCAGGACTACATTGAAATCAATATTTTCAGAAATGTGTTTAAGGGAAAGTATAAAGTATTTTTAAACTGCATATAATATATTTCTATATAATCTTTGGATATAATTAATGTTAAAAAGTCATAATAACCCCTGAAGTCCCTGAAGAGATTTGACAGAATGGAATAAGAAAAATTATTAAAATTTAGGTCAGGTGATGAGGGAACCCGTCTATTTCTTAATAAAGTTGAATTTATTGGTAGAGAAAGGTAAGAGACTGGTTGATAGGGTGAGAATCAGAGCCCAATAATAAAGCCTGCAATTGTTGGAGAAACATCCACATTGACTTGTCAAAATCGACACAGACAAGGGTAATAATATTTCTTAGTTTTTTTTTCTATTATTTGGCCTTAAAGAAATCGCAAATACTGCAAGTTAACAACACATTGATAAATTTTCATTCTCAGTACCTTATGATATTAACAAGATGACAAACTTCTTTTTCGCTGTTTTTTGAAATGTCTTCCTTGCAAATTACTTTTCTTCTTTCTTTATTAGCGTACAAATGCTCTTTTCTCCCTGAATCTTACCAACAGAATTTTGCAGTATTTTTAGCAATTACTTACTGCCTAATGAATTTTTGTGAATACATTTGTATCTCAAGATTTATA
>NW_027532420.1:3102567-3200674 GCF_008692635.1 Crocuta crocuta | reverse complement strand
TCATCATTCTAATATATATAATCAATGCTTCAGTCTCAGAATATAGGAAACAAAGTAAATAGAATCTTATAGGCATGTAACCCAAAATGAATTTGCTTTATTACTCAAGGCCTTTTAGAGTATGCATTTTAGAGTCATTTAGTGGAACACCTGAGAAAAACAGAATACATTTATTCTCATATTCTATATTTATAGTATAATATTTGAAATAATAAATCTTAAAAGTAAGCAATTTTTCAAATGCCATGGTCCTTAAAGTGTTCTTTTGAGAAAAATTTAAAAAACAAAAATGTCTTCATCAACATTTTTACTGATCATGTTTTGAGCGTAAACAAATTTTAGGTATCTCCCTCAACATTAAAATATATGTATATATTGTCATGGATTCATTTCCCTCAATAATAAGTCTTAAGTCTATCTTATAACCTTTTGTGTGTTTTCCTGCTCTGATTCCTTCTCATTAAGAAATGTGCAGAAACTGGAATTTGGTAACTCTGCTTTCCATTGCTTTAAATGGTAACTTAGTGAATGCATCAATGTACTAAACTTCATTCATCATCCAAACTAGAAAAAAAATCCAGTTATACTCAAGTGACTTGGATCATTTCTTCATTGTCTAGAATTGTATATATAAATAGATATAGATTCTTCCAAATTGGAATCTTATATGGGTGAATAATTATATACTTATGAGTAAATATTAGTCATACTGGCCAGATATATCAAAATAGTATGTAAGTTCCTATCAGTTCTTCATATGATGGTATGAATGGTAGCATATTAGTATTCCCATGTCTTTACTCTTAATTTTGCCCCAATTCTCATACTTAGTCTTAGGCCTTTGCACAAAATGAGAAAGTCTGTTTCTCACGACCACATACACAGTAGTGTATACCACTTACTCCTCTCTCAACCAGTGTTTGGTCTTGTTGCTCAAGGCATTATGTTGTCTCTGTTTAAAATTATTTACTTCAGCTCACTATATAATATTATTCTTGACACGTTTTCTTATCAAAACTATATCTCTGTTATCATATCAACTGGGCTTTTTTTTTTTAGTATGAGCTATAACTGCTTATTCAATGTATCCAGACACCAGGGTGTAATGGTATGTTGAGGCAAGTCACATAACCATTGTGAGTAATCAGCTTTCTAGTATGGTAATACAAAAATCTCTGGTTTACCTTAAATTAGTTGATACATTAAGAATAAATCATCCAATATTGCACTAAGGATATAGTACTCAATAAATATAAATTTTATTCCTTTGCCATTCACTGTAGTTAATGGACCACCTATACCTTATGTATCAAGATGTTTAGAATATATTTAGAAGATATTAGCTACCAGTGTAATGAAAAAAGTTGACAAAATAAAGATGGATGTTATACAGAAAAACATAAATGAAAAAGATTATGTGCATTTAATTTTCTACATACGATTCATTGTCTGTTTTATTGTCAATAGGCTTTAACTGCAGTGAGTTATAAGCAAAACAGTTACAATTACTGGGCCCTGGGATAAATCAAATGAGAATTAATTGGAAGTTTCTATGTATATAATGAGTAGATTACTTATATTCAAAGAATACGGATTTAATGACAAATTAAAACTGCACTGATTTATATTATATTTTCTGTGTTTATAAATAAACATTGGGTTGTTATAGCACATCTCTATGATTGGTAGAACATTAAGTTGAATTGAGAACTACCATAATACAGGTTCTACTGCTGAAGTACTGGTGGATGATAATAGTTAAAATTCAGATAACCAGGACTATTATTCAAGGACAATGACATTGAAAATTAAAATATATCTTAATTTAAAATCTAAGCCCCTAATTCTTAAATATTAAATGTATGACAAATTTAAACAAATTATTTTATTAAGACATAGATATTATATAGAATGTTTTGCCTTAGGTATAACTTATTTTGAATTATTACATAATGGAATATTTCAATAGTCAGAAAAAATATGTGCCAGTATATTCCACATAAAGAGTTGGTACAATATAGACAGATATTATTTTAATTAGGATTTTGCATTTTTATGACCTTCATTTGCAATTAATGTAAGAAAGAGCAGTAAATAAAAAATGAGAAAGAAACCTTTCCATTACCTTTTTTTATTCTTTTAAAATGCCAAGTTTAGGGGTGCCTGGGTGGCTTAGTCGGTTAAGCGTCCAACTTTCGCTCAGGTCATGATCTCGTGGTTCGTGGGTTCGAGCCCCGCGTCGGGCTCTGTGCTGACTGCCAGCTCAGAGCCTGGAGCCTGTTTCAGTCTGCGACTCCCTCTCTCTCTGACCCTCCCCTGCTCATGCTCTCTCTCTCTCTCTCTCCTAGAAATAAATAAAAATATTTAAAAAAAAATAAAAAAATAAAATGCCAAGTTTAGTGCATTTAAATGAATGAAAAGAAATACAATTTTTGCAAATGTTACAATGTCTATTCTGTTGTTTCTTACAGGTAGTTTCATGTTATGATGTTAATCAAACATGGATCATTCCCTATTTTATAGAAATTACAATACTTGTCACTCTGCAGGTGTCATTGAGGAGGTCTTTTCCACAAAAGATTTGCCAGGATAATGGCAAGAATTTCAGATAGCAGGTTTTTTTTTAGTGAAACAAAAGCTGAAGTTTAATAAAGTAGGTGCTTCGAAAATATATGTGAAAACATATGTTGTCTTGAAAACAAATTGAAGTATCTTCTTATGGGAGTAAGAATGATGATTATGGTGTTTAACATAAAAGTGAAATTCTGTAATTGCCGAACTGTAAATCCACAATATGAGCTGGAGAATACAAATGTCTTGACCGCTATGAATAACAATAAAGTCACTTTCAACAAGCAGCAAATACTTAAAAGAATCTTGCCAACCATATGCACAGACACACATGCACACACACGCACACATATATCAAGGTCTCTCATGAGTGTCTGTGTGCAAAATGGACTCAGTGTGAAGTTTGCATGGAAAAAGCTTTACCTTCTTTGTGTACAGTATATACTCAGCAAACTAATTAGTATTGAGGTATCTAAGAATTATTAGTTTTTTAACTTCATACCTATCTGCATTATTTTACATTTTTATAATTTTTTCATGAAAATACATTATTTTAATAGAGGATTAGTATATCCAGAGTGTATCATGACAGTTTTTATAACTTCTTATTAAGGATGGGAATTTTGTTATTTTGGACAACCAGGTATTTATATATACATGTACATATGTACTTTTCTTTATGTAGTTTAAAATCTCTTGCTACTTAAGATTATAGAACATAGATTTGACACATTTGTGTGCATTTTGACTCTTTTCTTTGTAGAACTTGTATTAGTAGGTGGAAGCCCAATGTCTAACTAATTTCTTTAAGTCTAGTAGTTAATATAACGTGACTCTGAAAATTGTCTACATATATCTTTTCAATACATTTTTATATTTAATTTTTAAAGCACAACTCATAAATCTTAGAAAGAATAGCTATGATTAATTCATGCACAACTTGGTACTCTGCAAATCTTTCATAACTTGACACAACGATCCTTTAATGCTAATCTAGAATCTATTTCTTCATTGTATTAGTAACAGATTAGCCCTGTTATTTATAATTCATTCAAGTGGAAAATAGCTTTGTAGAGTATCTTTTGTAAAAATGATTGCTGCTTTCTTGTTGTAGATTACTAAGCTAGAAGGGAAACATATTTTCTTTTTGATAGAATACTCCAATTTTCATATTAACATAATACACTTACTGTAAAGTGCAAGTTCTTAAAATGATTGTGTGTGTGTGTATGTGTATGTATATATAATTAACATAAATGGTAATTTCTCATAATGCTTTGTTTCCCAAGAGTTGTAAAAGTTTCATGAATGTAGTTTCAATAAACACAAGTGTTAAACTAAGGTAGTTCTAAAACTTACTTATAAATTCAAGAATAGAACCAAGACTCACATTCTCGGGAGTGGGATGTTTGCTGATTGCTATTACCTGTTCTTTTTTAACCTGAAGAATGATGAAGATTAAGTTACATTTGTTGTTTTTCAATAATTTAAGATGTCTTATATAAACAACATTTATATCAAATAAAAAGCAATAATTAAAAATTTCCAAGTCAAATATTCTTATGTTGATTGAAATATCAACAAAATTCTACTCAGTCAGAAAACTTTATACAGTTTAGCACTCAGTGCTAAGATTGGATAAATCTCATGTAAAACAACTGGTATATTTAGAGAATCCTGAGCTAAATTGAGCTTTGCTTAAGAGAAGATGTAGAAACTTCTTATGGTGTACAGAAAAGCCCCAGTTACAGAGAAAATCAATCCACTATCATACTGTTCGACATAAAATCCATGGTATTGCCTTTTCTTAAAAAAAAAAATCAAGTCAAATGTTTCAACAGTTTCATTGATGCTGCTGTTTTTTACTTATTTCAAAGGAATTTGCTAGAATTTGGCAAAGACATATGGAAATGTTGCATCAGGTCTTGATATACCCAGAGTCAGTTTCTACCCATACCATATCAATTTTTTACTCTAGGTCTTCAATTTGTCAATTATTAGTTTTAAATAAAAATGATCTTTTAATTTCTCTAAAACCCAATATCTATATTTTTACATTCACTAATGTTTACTGAAACATTTATTTACAAAAAATAGCATCTTAAGAGAATTAAGTCAGTATTTTTTATATGTGAAATTAGAAGGCCACTTTATAGTTGATGGATTAGGCCCAGTGAATGAAAGACTGGGGATCCTCATTACAGTCCTCAGATGACATACGTGTGCCTCAGCATAATACTGTGAAAAAGTGAAGCTTAGTAGCTCAGATTTTTGCAACTTAAAAAATTGTGCAGGTAGATGGTGACGATAGCTGCAAAACAGTGTGAATATACTAAATGCAACAGAACTGTTTACTTAAAAACGGTTGTTAGTGGTTTTGTTATTTATATTTTTTGACCGTTAAAGAGTAAAGCTTATTATTTGAAAATTAAACTTTTATTGAATAGTGTCACTCACCTGGCATATTGAAGATGTGTATCTACAAGCAGTTTGCCTTTATCAGCTAGCATATGTTTTGTCACCCTATGTAGGTCATCCTTTAAAAAAGAGTTAGCTGGTAAAAATATTTTAAATTTTGTAAGCGAATTTCTTATAAATCTTTTTGCCATATTTAAACATGTTTTCATTCAGATCTTCAAATCTATCACCTTCTCTCATTGTCATTTTTTAGAATTCCAGTTACATCATTTTCCTTTTCCTTTGCTTTCCTTTTTTATTCACATCAGGTACTAATTTCTGTCTTTTCTATACTCTCAATTCTGTAAAGATACACAAGCTCTTTCCTCTGCCCCCAGGCTTCTCTCTTCCTTTATTTGCCTTATATTCTGCCTATTTGTCTCCTAGGACACCATTTCCCTTCTGGCAGTTAAGCATTTCAATTCTTAGAGTTTGCATTTTCTTTGTCCTAGTTTTCTTTAACTCTCTCCACCTCATTCCTACTAAAACATGAAGCTCCTCTTCATTGTTTTCATTGTTAGAAATTATCTTCTCTGCTAATCCTTCTTCTTCCCATTGACCTGAAAATCAGACCAGCCCAGAGGATATTTTTGAAGGAGGGAAAGATGACAGGCAACAGACTTCTTGGATTCCTCTCCCTGCTTCTCTTCAATTTTGTCTGATCTATTGATTTTATTGTGATGGCCTACTTCGACGTGCCTATGTTGAGGCTGCCCTTGAAACAACTCATTCCCTTCTCCTCACGCCCCTCCTTTTAATACTTAATAAAGTCTTGATTATCCCTCTTAGGCACAAAATCTGTGTTCATTAAGATAGTTAGGAAGATAGCATGCACACTAGCTAAGGAAAGAGGGATCAGATTGAGGCATCTTGGGGTCAAATTCTGGTCCTCATATATTCTCATTAAGTGACCTTGAACAAATTATCACTGTCCTAGTCTTAGTACACTTCTTATCATCCAGTGGTCATAAGAATGCTCAGCTAAATATCTTGAAGTTAAAATCAGACGCTCAACTAAAATCTTTAAAACCAGACCTTGTCTTTGTGTAGCCAGGCTTACAGAACAAAATGTCATAAACTAGATGCCTTTAAAGAAGTGTTTAGGGGCACCTGGGTGACTCAGTTGGTTAAGCGTCCACCTTTGGCTCAGATCATGATCTCACAGTTTGTGAGTTCGAGCCCTGCATCGAGCCCCTCCTGGAGGCTGCTTCGGATTCTGTGTCTCTCTCTCTCTCTGCTCCTCCTCTGCTCATGCTCTATCTCTCTGTCTCTCAAAATAAACATTTAAAAATACAAATAAAGAAAGAAGAGTTTAAAGTTTATTTCTCACAGTTCTGGAGACTGGAAGACTAGATTTGGGGACCAATAGATGTGGAGTCTGGCGAGATTTCTCTCCCTGGCTTATACATGGCCACCTTCTTCCTGTGGCTTCATGTGACAGAAGGGGTGAAGGACCTCTCAAGGTCTCATTTATAAAGGCACTAACCCTATTCATGAACTTTACCTTCATAACCTAATCACTGCCCAAAGGCTTCTCCTTCAAGAACAATCACACTGGCGCTTAGGGTTCAGCTTAGGAATATGGGAAGACACAAAATTCAGTTTATAAGAACCCTGAAAAATAAAAATCAATAAACATTTATCAACATGACAGTGTCATTTTTTGATTATGGGTTATTATTATTTTATACTATGGCAGAAATTCTCTGATATACCTTAAAGTTATACTATAAATGATTCAAGCATTTTAAATAGAATACTTTAAATGTCACATCTGTTCATCACATATAGGACTCCATGGGGTTTTAATCCAAAATTTTATTTTATTCTCTTTATTTTGTTTTCTGAAAGTAATTTCTACATCCAATGTGAGGCTTGAAATCATGGCCCTGAGGTCATCTCATATTTCACTGATTGAGCCACCCAGCACTAACAATCCAAAATTTAAGAAATATATAGAATTTTAAATACATTGACAATTTTAATACAAAATTATATATTTGAGCCATGAAAAACATTTAGAAGTACCAAAAAAAACTAGAAAGTACTTCAATTAAAAGCACCGTTTTTGGGGGGTGCCTGGGTGGCTCACTCGGCTGAGTGTTATCGGCTTTGGCTCAGGTTATGATCTCACAGTTTGTGTGTTCGAGCCCCACATCGGGCTCTGTGCTGACAGTTGGCTCAGAGCCTGGAGCCTGCTTCACATTCTGTGTCTCCCTCTCTCTCTGACCTTCCCCTGCTCATGCTCTGTCTCTCTCTGTCTCAAAATAAAATAAAATAAAATAAAATAAACTATAAAAAAGCACCATTTTTTTAGTATAAGCTAAAGCTACTTGAGTAAAAGGAAAAACTTCTACAGTGTATGAGATAGAATATGTATAAAAGATTATAAATCTTATATCACTTTGATATTAAAATGACATTAATAAAACAATTATACAATTATGACTAAATAAAAATTATAAAATGTGTATCTCAAAAGGTTAGGAAAAAGTTGAAAAATGGAGTTTAAAGATAGCTGCTTACAAAGGAGGGTAACTTATAAGAGAAGTTGTGGTGATACTAATATTTCTGTTAGTTACTGTATGGAGCAAAGCTGCAAGAAAACTTACTGCTTTTTCCACTTACATGTGATGTAGAAATGGATACGGCCTGACATCAATTGGAATATGTAAGCGTATCCAGTAAACTCTCAAGGGACAAAAGACAATCTGAAGAGAGAGGAATCTGGGTGTCCTTGCTGTCTAATTCAGTAGATCTGCAGAATTAACTCAAGAGAAGAATCCAAGGCCTTTTTAACTAAACTCTAGATTAACAAGTCCATATCTCTGTTCAGGCATTTGCCTTTATTATATAATCAGCTACCTAGTTGGGTGTTTTTATAGCCCCTTTCCAAGTTCCCTGTAAATTGATATATTAGTAGGGAGGTTAGATCCTTTTTTTGGTGGTGTCTAATACACCATCTGAAGGAAGTACTGAGATGTTAGGGTCATGTTGACCCTTCTGTCTGTGACTATTCCCATAAAATTTACACTTCATCTCTCCCAGATTCTAGTGTGTTTCTTTCTCACTGTTAACATCCCACTTTTTATAAGTAATAACATAGAATATATAAAATACCTAATTTAATCATTGACTGTTGATAAGTATTTAGGATTGTGACCCTCACTTGTTATTCAACCATCTGGTAGGTTTGCTATTTATTTTTGGTAAAATTCTTACCATCCCAGACAATGTTGAGGAACTGACCTACTATGTAACAGAATATTTCATGGGTGCTGCCAACCATATCAGCTCTTACCCTCACCCTGGGAAATAGGAATTGGAAATGGACTTGTTCCAGATTGTGAGCAACTGATCAGATTCTCCTTCCTAGATTTTCAAACCTGACCTGAAGTGCATTAAGATGCAACAGAACAGGTACATAGTTCAGTGAACATAATGAAAATGCACAAGCTCCTTATATTGAGAAACACAGTTACTTTTTAATTTTAGATAAAGTTTTGTTACAAGAGAAGACACAAATTATAATTATACAAATATATGTGTTTCACAGTTTGAACACATCTGTGTTACATCAAAAGAATAAATAAAACTTTTAAGAATTTTTTAACGTTTATTTATTTTTGAAAGAGAGAGAGCATAAGTGAGGAGCATCAAAGAGAGAGAAATAGAGAATCCAAGCAGGCGCCACACTGTGAGCACAGAGCCTAACAAGGGGGGTTCAACCATATGAACCATGAGATCATGACTTGAGTCAAAATTAAGAGCTGGATACTTAACTGACTGAGTCACCCAGCTTCCCCCCAAAATAAAACTTTTTGATATAGGATCACCTACTTTTTCCAGTTTGCTCCAAACTTTCATGTAGGTACCAGTGAAGGTCCCCTGGATAAATTATATAATTCACCCACATTCGCTTAGTCATAACATATTAGAATCAGAATTTGACCCCCCAGTGGCCTGACTCTGATGCTTCTCTTAACTAATATGCATGCTGCCTCATTAATTAATATAATTTTTATGTTAAATCTCTGACATTTAAGTAAAATTTTTTTTTCCTGATTTCTTTAGATTAAGGTGTTGATAATATATGGGAAATATTTCAGACCTGTCTTAAACACTTCAGCTAAGAATAATATAACAGTATTTAAAGGAAATAAGCAAGAGTGAACTAAGTATAGAGAGGCGAGGGATGGGAGAAGGAAATGTGTGCTTCCCAGAGTACAGTCAGTGTACGCTAGTCCGGGTGTACCTTCACAATGAAATCCTTAGGTCCAACAAAGCCCACCATACAGGGGTATGGGATGTGTGTCTTCAGCAGTTAGCGCTATCAAAAGAATTCTCCAGATTTAAACTCCCATGAGTACTGTATAAGAACTCCTGTTACTTCATATCCCTGTGTAAAATTGGCATGTTTTGTCTTTAGATGTGTGTGTGTGTATGTATATATGTGTATGTATTTTATGCATTGAGATATATGTTCATTGTTTTCTTTTGCATTTCCCTGATGACTGGGGTGTGCACCTCTTCATTATCTTTGGAATTTCCAAAATTTCTTATGTGAAGAGCTTTCCCTGGTGTCTCCCCATTTTTTTCTACCAAGTTTGTCTGTATCTTAGTTATTTAACAATTTGCATATTCGGGATACAAGTCTCTTGCTGTGTTTCTTCAGAGATTATTTGTGATGAAATGAATTTTGTCATTATAATATAAGTTAACTTGATCAGTCTTTTCTTTTTTGTCACATGCTCTTTGTGTTTAGTTATTTAAACTCTCTAAAGGCATGAACACATTTTTCCATATTGTATTTCAAACTCTTTATATATATTTACATTTTGCAATGATATCTTTGGTCGGTTATTTTTATATACAGAACTAGATTTTACATTTTATCTTGTTTTGTTTCCCAGTATGGCTAACAAGCTGACTCGGCAGAAATGACTGAAAAGCCTACTCTTTCCTGTGTGTCTTGTGGTATTACCTTCTTTACAAATCATAATCCAGCATGTGTGGCTCTATTTAGGGCCACTGATATTATCCAGTATGTTATTGACTTTCTAATAAGTTTTGATGTCTGGAAGTCAAAATTCTCTAAGTTGGTGCTTTAAAATCTTCTTAGCACTTCTGAATACTTTGTATTTCAATAAAAATAATCTCATTAATTTCCTTATATATACACATATGCTGGGATATTTATTGGGATTTCATAGTATGTAAAGATCAACACGGGGAAAATTGTGTCCTTTGTAATATTGATTTTTTTTTTAAAAAATGAGCATAGTGTATCCGTCATTTATTTGAGTCTTCTTTACTCTTTCTCTTACTTTTGGGATAAAGGTTTTGTAGCAGTTTCATTAAACTCAGCCTAGAATATGGTGTGGATTTTTTTGTTTTATTTTTTTAATTTTTTAATAATGTTTATTTATTTTTGAAAAACAGAGACAGAACATGAGCAGGAGAGGGGTAGCGAGAGAGAGGGAGACAGAATCTGAAGCAGGCTTCAGGCTCTTGGCTGTCAGCGCAGAGGGGCTCGAACCCCCAAGCCGTGAGATCATGACCTGAGCAGAAGTCAGACACTTAATCAGCTGAGCCACCCAGGTGCCCCCGAGAATGTGGTGTTTCTGATGCTCTTGAAATAGTAGGTATATTTTTTTAAATTATTTTGAAATATATTAGTGTTTAGAAATAAATTTGTTTTGAGGAGCCTGGGTGGCTCAGTCAGTTAAGCATCCAACTTCAACTTTGGTCATGATCTCATGGTTGGTGAGTTCAAGCCCCACATTGGGCTCTGTGGTGACAGCTCGCAGCCTGGAGCCTGCTTCAGATTCTGTCTCTCCCTCTCTTTCTGCCTCTCCGTGACTCACACTCTTGTCTCTGTCTCTCTCAAAAACAAATAAACATTAAAAATAAATAAATAAAATTGTTTTTGTTATTTATATGGTATGTTTGTAAATTTGTTTATAAATTCTAATAGATTATCTGTAGAGGTTTAAAATTGGGATGCTTGGGGCGCCTGGGTGGCTTAGTCGGTTAAGTGTCCGACTTTCACTTAGGTCATGATCTCGCGGTTTGTGGGTTCGAGCCCCGCGTTGGGCTCTGTGCTGACTGCCAGCTCAGAGCCTGGAGCCTGTTTCAGTCTGTGACTCCCTCTCTCTCTGACCCTCCGCTGCTCACGCTGTCTCTCTCTCTCTCTCCTGGAAATAAATAAAAACATCAAAAAAAAATTTTTTTAAAAATTGGGATGCTTATTTTACATTATATTTGTTTCAAATAATGCCACGTTATATGTTACTATTTAAAATCAATCTATCTATTTATATATTTGTTTATTTTTGCTTATAACACTGGCTGTGGCCTTCAACATAATGTTACATGCAAGAGTACAAGGGATTATAGTTGATGTCAGTGTGTTATTTCTGATCAGAAATAAAACTTAAACTTTTGTCGTTTAATCTGATGTTTACTGTAGGATTTTTGGTAGTCCCTTTAATAGAGAAATTTTCTTCTAGTATTTGGTGGATGAGAAATTTTATGGAATGTCTGTTGGATTTTATGAAATAGACTTTTTCTACCTCCACTGAAAACAGTACATGTTTTTTTCTGTTTGTGTTAACTTTTTTCTGCTCTTTTTTTTTTAACTTCTTTTAGTATGGAAATTTACAAATTGATATATGAATATTAAATCCATCCTACATTTCTGGAGTCATCCCAGCTTGCTTCCAAAATAGATTTTATTATTTCTGTCACTGTATTGATGTTTCTCTCATAACATTGATGTTATTAAATACATCCTATTATTTTGCTTAGGGATTTTTTTCTTTTTTTTTCAGTGTCTCTTCCAACTACTTTTGGCCTTAATATGTTCATATAATCCTCTTATCATCCTTTTGATGGCTATGAATTTATAGTAATGTTCTCTTTTTATTCCTGGTGCTGGTAAATTAGACTCTCTGCACTTCTTTGAGAGAGGGTTGCTGTCTATTTCTTTATTTTTGTTTTTATTGATTTGTTTCATGACTATTAATCCTTCAAATAGCTAATTTAATTTGGTTATCTCCAGTGTATATTTTTTTCTATTTTATTATTTATCTTTTATTTTCTTTAAAATTCTTCCTCTTACTTGAACCTTGAGGAAAATGCTTGGATCATGTATTTTTCAGCTTCTCTTCTTTTACGCATTAATGTCTATGAATTTTCTTCTACACAAAGCTTCTAATGAATCTCACACCTTTAGATATACATGCTTTTTATGCTTTGAGTTAGTATGTGCTGTACATTCCTTTGTGATTACTTCTTTGAGACACGTGTTACATTTAACAGCGTTGCTAATTACCAACACTTTGGGGATTTTTAAATTATCGCTTAATTTCTGGCTTAATTCTACAATGGTAAGAGGACATAGTCATTGCAGTTTCATTCTTTAACATTATTAGAACTTGCTTTGTGGCCTGTTTTACAGCAGGAAGGGTTTCTAAATGTTCCGTGTACACCTGACAGGCCTGAGAAAGCAGCAGACATTGTGTGTACTGTTTATATCATTGTAGCAGTTACATTCCTGTTTTCTATGTCCTTACTGACTTTTTATTTGCTTTTCATACTATTTTGTGTTAGTTCCTTATATTCTTTCAAGAGTTTATGGATACCTTTGAGGTAGACATGCTTACTGGCTCATGTATACCTTATTTTTTTTATTATTTTAGTGTAATGACACCAGTTTCGTTAAGTTAGTGACACATGCATACCTTTTTAATGTACTTTTGACTTACATCATCTTTATTTTGAAAGTAATATACAAATGACTGGTGTGTGTGTGTGTGTCTCTGTGTGTGAATCTTTCTCTCTTAATTGGAGTATTTGGTCTCTTTGTACTTAATATTTTATTAACTCATTTTTTAAAGTTTATTTATTTTGAGAGAGAGCTCGAGCGTGAGTGGGACAGGGGTAGAGAGACAGAGAGAGAAAATCCCAAGAAGGCTCTCCTACTTGTTATTGCAGAGCCTGATGCAGGCCTCCAACTCCTGAATCACGAGATCATGACCTGAGCTGAAGTCGGACGCTCAGCCAACTTAGCCACCCTAACTCATATTAATCTTTGTTTTCTAATAGTCCCATTTTCTATTATTACTTTTTCTCTACTTCTTTGCCTTCTTTTGAGCAATTATATTTTATCATTTATTCCTCAACCTTAATAGTTCACTAATTAGTCTTTATTATTCCTTTATTATTTCAATAAACTTTATAACATGAACCCTAGTTTATTTTAGTCTGATATAATTTAATGTGTTCCCTACATTTGATACATTTTAAAGTTTTTACTGGTTTTCAGAAAAGAAAATAATCTTAGAATAATTGTGTTACCTGTTGCCACCCACAATATGTAGATATTGTTATATACAATCCATATTTAGATTTATCTGTATGTTTATATTTGATATTACTTTTCTTTGTCTTCATCTTTCATTTTGAGTCATTTTTCTTCAGGCTGAATGTTGATGTTCTTTTTATTTTATCTTAGTGTAGATCCACTGGAAATAATTTTTCCAAGTTACTGTGTTTCTCAGATTTTCAGTTTGCCTCAATTTTGAGAGATATTTTATTGAGTTTGGGATACTGGGTCTTAGTTTTTCTGTTCTAACACTTTGGAAGAAACACCCAACTATTTTATAGTTCTCAGTAAGAAGGGAAAAGCATTACTGATAGACGAAACTACTCTGTACCCACAGATAGGCCTTCTTGTTATAAACCGGCCTGAAGCTCACAGCTGGGCATGTAGTTCTCACTCTGGGTATGAACAGTGACTGAACACCAACATCAGAAAAGTCACTCTACAACCATGAAGTGAGACAAAAAAATGACTCCCTCATAAGTTTGTCCAAGCACCGACAAAACCAGGGACACTATATAACCTGCAAAACATCAACCAAAACCCTCTTGTCTAATATGAATGACTGCTTTTTTTGACCAGTTGACATCTTTAGTCCCACCTACTCTCTAGATAGCCATGGTCTACCTATTTTGGTAAGATAGATATCATACTGGAATATGATACTACTTTTTTTTTTTACTATGTGTTTCAGATGAATATCAAAAGCAGAAACTTTATTTATTCTACATTGTTGAATTCCCACAGCCTAAAAAATAAGTTTTATACATAGAAAAAACTCAGTAATAATTTATTAAATGAATTTTAATTAAATCAATGAAAATAAACTGTTTCTGTAAAAACTATTGTAATTTTCAATTGTATAGAGGATCAGATCCAAATTCCATAATTGTTGTGGATATGGAGGTCTCAAACCATCCCTAGGTTCAGGATTCACTATCAGGGCTCAGAAAAGCTGTGATGCTCGGAGTTGTGATTTATTACAGTGAAAACCTACAGACTGAAATCAGCAAGGGGAAAGGTACAGGGATGGAGACCAAAGGAAACCACAGGGACGCACTTAATTCTCATAAAGATATGTGTGACAACACACAAGATATTACCAACCAGCCAAATTCACCAGAACCTTGTTGTCCAGAGATTGATTGCTCTTGGTGACATAGGTATGTAAGGCCCATTTGACAGATGTTAGCTACTTAGATAACCACCTCCTCTTCCCAGCAAAAATAAGCATTCACCTTAATTGGCATAGTTAAGATACATTTTCCTGATCACCCTGGTAGAGCATGGTCCAAGGCTTCAAGTTTCCAAAAATCAGTCACCACACAGAATATAGAAAGTTCCCAGATCATCAGCTAGGAGCTGGCTAGGTCCTTCTCCTCTAAATGCAGAGTTTGAGGGGTGCCTAGGAGGCTCAGTTGGTTAAGCATCTCACTCTTGATTTCGGCTAAGGTCATGATCTCACAGTTCATGAGATCAAACTCTGTACAGAGCCTGCTTAGGATTCTCTCCCTCCCTCCCTCCCTCTCTCTCTCTCTCTCTCCCTTCTCCTCTCCCTCTGCCCCTCTCCTGCTTATGCTGTCCCTCGCTCAAAGACAATACAATTTTGAAATAAAGCTAAAATGGAGAAGCATGAAGTATCTATAATAAGTTATTTCTTTCTCTTCATCTCTGTAATTTGTACCAAAGCTGAAAGCAAAACAAAACCAAAATCCTATGCTGTTAAACATTCTGGAGGATAGAAGCTTAGTTTCCCTTTATTTTTCTGTCTCTGTCCATAGATCTCTCAAATGACACGAAATACAACATGAAATGATGGGGGCAATGAGGGCCACAGAGCCTCCTGGCCATCCTCTGCTGAGCTGCTGTGGCACTTTGCAGAGTGACTATGCTGGAGCATTTCATTGCCCATGCTGTAGCAACAGTTTTAAATATATGACTAGGTTATTTCTAGCAGACATTATTTTGTATGCCATAAAATTTGTTTCATAATTAAAGAGAGTTACATATCTATCAAAACAGCAGTAATAACAGAATGTTAACAGAATGATAGCAGTCATCACTTTTCTAGGGTGAAGCTATTGCCGGTACACTTTATCATAGAAAGTGTCTTCCAACAAGACCTACTTAAAATTTGTTTCCTGAATGGCCACTCCCTTCTTTCCTAGATTGGTGTCTATTTTTAACCTTTTATAAGTATCTTGGGGCAGAAAAATAAGTCACTTGATGACAGAGATAGAATGTATAGTGCATTCTCTTGGTCTTTCATCTGAAGCGTATCTTCTATAGAATTATTAAAACCATTACTCCTGCATTGGCCCCTTTAATGTTCAACATGAGTTTTGTATAAATCTTTCTTTGGGGTTTCTCTTTCATTTCTTCGTCGAAGAAAATATTGTTGTTTAGTTCTGCAAAGGCTTTCCTGTTTTTAGCTTATGTCATAAATCTCATATGGTATCTTTGGCTTTTCACTTTGACGCAAAGCAGTGTTCGTTCTGTGCCTTGTAATTTTATCTTCTCAGTACTTCTTATTCTCATTCCTATATGAGACATATTGAACTCTGTCCACTGTCCTTCAGGTTTCCTGATATATGCATGGTATTTCAGTGAGGTCAGACCCTGAAGTTGACCTTGCTGTATTCTGACTAATTCAAGACCACTATTAACTTATTTGAAATACCTAGTCAATGTTGGGTTGATGCTTGGGAGAATATAAGTTGCCAAATTATCTTCATTTCATGTTAAAATGTTTTTATTTCATTATGCTGATGATTTAGGAGGAAGATATTTCCTCCTTCCTAGGAAGAACTTAACTATTTCCACCTCAGTTAATGTGAGTGCTCATTCGAGAGAACAATAGCTTCATTAAGGGAATAGTTCACAGGTTATTTTAGAAAAAGGATTGTTAGAATACCTTCATAATAATAACCAAACAAACAAAACTGCCATATCCTAAGAGGTTTGGGACTCTTGGTGCTCTCAATTTTTACTGAAGAAAATAGGCATTAAAACTTTTACATTTATTTATTTATTGACTCTCACACGCACGTTGTTGTTGCTACTAATTGCTGCATTTAGTCCCTAGGGATATACTAATGAAACAGTTCATTAACATAATAGAAACACAACCAAGAAAATAGTCTGCTTCGTTCAGAGTAAAAAGCTAATTTCCTATATATGTCTCAAAAGGGAAACAAGAATAAATGGAAATTGTAACTTGCCAAATGTTAGATGGATGGGTACAGTCTATCATGGGATTTCTGAAGCTCACAATATTGGAAATGTTTATAACGCAGCCAAATTCATTTAATTGGTTAAATTACTTATAAAAAAAATCGGGTAGTATAATTCCCCAGTCACTATGTAAAAGAAGTACCTTGGTAATTAAACCAGTGTTTACCATTAATGTAAGATTTGGGGAACAAAAAGAAAACCAAAGATTAAAATACAAGATGTGTTGGGGTGCCTGGGTGGCTCAGTAATTTAAGCGTCCGACTTCAGCTCTGGTCATGATCTCATGGTTCCTGTGTTCGAGTCCTGTGTTGAGTCGGGCTCTGTGCTGACAGCTCAGAGCCTGGATCCTGCTTCAGATTCTTTGTCTCCTTTTCTCTGACGCTCCCCTGTTTATAATCTTTCTCTCTCTGTCTCAGTATAAATAAACATTAAAAGAAAATTTTAATAAATATAAGATGTGCTTTCAGACTATCTATCTATATACACATTGGTGCACACATCTATATCACATATATACTTGATATAGGATTATATGCATATTTTAAGAAAATAACCAGCAGAAAAGTATTCAGAACACAATATTTATAATTTCCAAGTTTGTGCTTAAAAAATCCAAATGAAATGATTTTGATATAAAAAAGCATATCTAGGGAATTTAGTCACCTAACACTTACACATAGGTACATCTGTTAATATTCAGGTGACTAGTACAAATTGATTTTAACACATTTATAATATCGTTTTCTGAAAATTTTCCCTAAATATAAATATATTTGTGTTACAGATATAATATTAAACTTCCTTTTGAAGATAACATTACAGAATGCAGATTGTTTATCATAAAATTGTTAAAATCCAGCTGTATGTTTCATGAGGAAAGGAATGATTATCCCCAAATTTCCAATATATTAGGATTTTTTGTTAAAACAAGTAAGTTTGTTTCAGAGTTGAAGCATAGTTTAGTTTTATCACACCAAAGCTATATAGTTTTATATAAATATGTCAGAATAAGTCATAATTTTTAATTTTAGTATATGGTTTGACAGTTTATCAATTAAAACCCGGTGAACATATTTGCATCTGCTCCAGATAGAGTGACAGGGAACATAATGAGTCTTCTGCATGAAACACTCAAAAACGGGGAAAATATAGAAAACATTGGTTTTTCATGACATTATCATCAGTAAATGAAAGCCAGTGGTACCTGGGAGAAAAGAACAAATAGAAGTGAAGTCCTGGGTTTGCTCACCTTCCTGCTCCAAGTGTTTCCGGGTGGTTAAGGGGAACTTATTAGGCACCCAGCGGACTCCCCTGGTAGCGTAGTTGGAGTTGAGAGTCAAGGGAAATGAAGAAGGCACCAGGGAGGAGAGAACTTAGAGAAGGAGATCGTAGTTCTGAAGAAGATGTGCATCAAGAACTAAGCAGTGGGAACATGCATTTAAATTTGCTTAGAGGTAACAGTGCCTGGTGATATAAATGTTTGTCGATAGTACGCTTTCTCTCTACCCAGAACTGTAAAGCCCACAAAGCACTGGCTCAGTAATGATGTGTAATTAGCTCTAGACTCAATAGGTGTTCCATCAATGCATAACAGATCCTAAAAGTATTATGTAAAAAATCAAATAATTTTGAATTAACATAAGTTAGTACAAAATAAAGTGCAAAACTGTTTGTAGGAATAAAAACTATCTAGTAAACCCCATACTAAAATAATCCGTAAATTCCAACAAAAATTAGCAGCCATGGCAAGAAACAGAAAAATAAATCCTAAGTTGAGAAGATTCACTCAATCAAAATAGAACCAGTGTTGAAACACGTTGTAATTATAAGACAAAGATATTAAGACTGTTATTTTTACTTCATTGTATATGTTCAACACGTTGAAACTAGACAATGAAAACTGCATAATGCTGAGTGAAGATGTGGAAGATATAGAAAAGATCCAAATTAAACTGTAAAAATGAAAACTTCAGAATGTGAGATGGAAAATTCACTGAATACATTTATTTATTTATTAGATTTAACAAAATATTAGTGAAATTGAAAATTCAATAATAAACTATTCAAAATGATAGAAACTATTCAAAAAGAGAAAAACTAGAACAGAAAATATGAAGAGAGCATATGCAAGTTATGTGACAACCTTAAAAATTATATATCATACATATAATTATTACATTATGATATATTTTCTGTAATACAATATTGTATTAAGTATTGCATATGTAGTATATATTATATATATTACATAATATATTGTATATATAATGTGACATATTACATACTATAATGTTATTTCACTAAGTATATTTCCCAACAGAGAGGGGATTGGATAAAAATATTTTTATAGTAAATAATGATGGAAAATTTCCTAAATTGATGAGATCTACTTGGAAAGAAAATGTTCATAGACATTAATTTTCCAGTAGTTCTCATTTTAAGACTACTAATGAAGGATATCACTGATTAGGTCTCTTTTACAATTTCAGGTGAATTTAGGTCCTCACACCCTCAGTCCTTTTGATGAGATTAAATTTGTTATTCCAATTATGTCAATTTGATCTCATCCTCTAAGGATGGGCTAAAATCTGCTCTCAGGTAACATTGAAATTAATAAATTAAGTAATTAAATAATAATTATATTTCTAGGGAAATTACTTTTTTATTTTTATTTTTTTAAATATTTTTTTATTTATTTCTAGGAGAGAGAGAAAGACAGCGTGAGCAGGGGAGGGTCAGAGAGAGAGAGAGATACAGACTCTGAAACAGGCTCCAGGCTCTGAGCTGGCAGTCAGCACAGAGCCCGACGCGGGGCTCAAACCCATGTACCGTGAGATCATGACCTAAGCGAAAGTCAGACGCTTAACCAACTAAGCCACCCAGGCGCCCCTAGGGAACTTACTTTTAAATGATCATAAAATTGATCATTTGACCTGGAGTTATGAATTTTTCTTCCAGGACAAACAAATACATGTGCCAATATTTAATTTTTACTAATATTCATTGAATTTACTCATATTTACTAATATTCATTCTTACTATGGAAGACTCTTGAGGAAATAATTTTTGTAAATGGGTTAAGGAATGTGGGTGCAATTGATGAGGGTTGGATGGATGATGCTAATAATTGTATCACTTTGTTAGATGCTGATGTAGTCTATGCTTCTTCTCTGCCATTCACCACATATACATTATCTCATTTAATCCTTATATTAGGTGAGTGCCATGTTGAGATTTAATCTAGGCCCATATTTTTCTTCTTTTTAAAAATATTTATTTAGTTATTTGTTTATTTATTTTGAGAGAAAGGAGAGCCACATGTATGTATATATGTGAGCTGGGGAGGGAGAGAGAGAGAGAGCCTCTTTGCTGTCAGTGCAGAGGTGGATGGGAGGCTTGACCCCATGAACCATGAGATCCTGAGCTGAGCTGAAATCAAGTGTCAGATGCTCAACTGACTGAATCACCCAGGCACTTCTAGACCACGATTTTTCTATGCTAAACTCTGAACAATGCCAGTATTCTATTTTGCTTTAGTAGAAGTGTCAGTAAAATATCAGTAGTTTTAACAGATGAAGACATAGCTTACCATTGCTTTTAAATTTTTGTCTTCTGTTTTTATTACAGTCTTTTCATCATTGTTCTATAAGAAATATCACTCTAATTCTTAAGTTATAAAGAAATATCAGTGTTGTGTAATGTGTATTATGATTCTTTATAGACGATTTTGGAATATAAGTGAGTGCCCTCATATAATAGGTTTTATGAGGATTTATAGAAATTGATATGTAGCTTATTAGTAAACTATTTTTCAGGAATCTCTCACTTAAGCTTACATGCACACTTACTAATTTATGTATTTGCTATGTCTCTTTGTGTGCTGTGTGCCCTTCCTGTAGGAGTGTGTTCTGATTCTTGTTTATGCTTGAATGTTTGGCATAGGTTTGACTTTTATCATTCCAAAATTATCATTTTTCTTATTAATTAATGTAAAGATTATACACATGATTTTCCTCAGTGTACATATAGAATGTGTAATGTTTCTCAAAGTATAATGGATATACAGTATTCTATTAGTTTCATGTGTATAACATAGATGTTTGACATTTATATACATTGTGAGTTCATCATGACAGGAAGTCTCGTTAGCATCTGTATGTGTATATATGGTGAATAGAAAGCTAATACGAATGGTGTGTCCCATGCTGTACATTGAATCCTTAAGACTTACTGTAGAATTGAGAGTTTATACCTCTTGACTCCCTTCATCCCTTTTGCCCCGCCCTTCCCCAGCACCAGTCGCCTCCTCTGACCACCTCCATCTCTTTTTCCTGTATCTGTGAGTCTGGGTTTTGTCTCGTTTTTCTTATTTGCTTGCTTTGTTTTTAAAACTAAAGCTAAAATGCTGGAATGTGATTGGCCATTGTTTTAATTGTTAATAACATAGGGGTAGCTATTTATGAATTCTTTTTCTTAGTGATATCTTTCTAACAACATGAAACATCATGGAATTTTACTTATTTTCATTTTCTGAATCATTCAAATTTGGATCTTTTGTACATTGAACATAAAACATGACATCTTTCTTTATCATACTTATGACTTGACTTTACCATATTCTCCTTCAAAGTGTACTTGATGCTGTTAGAATTTCTAAACACTTATAAGGTAATATATTTGCTGTGTTTTGGGGAAAGCACTTTTGTGAACTGACAGGCTCAACTTTTTAAAATTGTTACAGCTGTTTTTCAAATAATTCCACCTAAGATAATAGTAAAAACAATTATAATACTTTAATGAAAGTGATGGTTGTTCATATTTAGCTCAATTTTAGTGAATAAAATTCATAGAACTTTCAAAAAGATGTCTATCAAGAATATCGGTCCTTAACTGTAGTGGTATGTATTAGTTTTGGTGAGCATTAGTGAGATGAGTTTCAAGTTATCTTTTGAAAAAAAGTACATTCACTTTTATTCCCATGATAATTTAATACCCATCAATGTTACACTCTTATTTTCATACATGAGGGTATAAGTGCTGAGGTTACTATTAACAAAATATAAATAAAAACTAAGTTCGTTGAAGGCATGGATGACCACAGTTATATTTATGCCTTCAGACAGAGGTGACATCAGTTATCCCTGTGCTTGTGAATTATAGTCATTCTCATTTTTAGTAACTGACAGTCATGAGTATACATCACTAAAGAAGAAGAAAAGGATAGCTGAGGAAAACAGCGAAATTATCCATGTATGGTGAATTACCAAGAGGCATGGATATGTATATTTTTTAGCAACACCAAAAAGCTGTGATAACCAAATTAAAAACAAACCACAGTGTAAGTGAAAGTTCCAAAACAGGATTTATGTCAAATTCTGTAAAGCTGTTAATAATACGTATTATAATTCTGAACATTATTTGCCTGTGTGGTTATTCTTTAATAATTAACATAGTTCACTGGGTAACATAAATATTACCTTAGGAGTAGTGCTAGGAAATACATATGAAAATTAGTTTAGCTATATTTTTTCTTGTGAACTGGTACTATTAAGAATTTAACAATATTTACTAAAGTTACAATGAAATATATATAACACTATGCATCTAGTAAGGAAAGTTGACTCATGATTCTAATCTACCTTTCTCAAATGTTTTATGTGGCCATATTGTAAAAAAAAAAAAAAAAAGGGCATATCTCTGGAGGTAACTTGCAATCAAGATAATTTTTTAGATGGTTGTTTATTTTTGAGAGGGGGTGAGAGAGAGAGAAAGGGTGAGTGAGCAAGTACACACGTGAGTATGAGAGGACTGGAGAGAGAGAGAATCCCAAGCATACTCCATGCTTTCGATGCAGAGCCCAATGTGGGGCTTGAGCCTGTGAATCTTGAAATCATTACCTGAGCCAAAATCAAGAGTCGGGGGTGGGGAAGAAGACACGTAACTGACTGAGCCCCCGGAGCTCTGCAGATACATGAGGCTGAGAGCTGAAGGCAGAATAACAGGCAAAACCCCATTTGGTATTCAGCAGAATATTCAACAGTCTTGATGGAAGTTATATATTTTTAATGTACAGTGTACTTAAAGACTAACTTGAAATTATTCTTATGTGTGCTGATGCCCACATGACATAATTTCCTCAAGGAACTGTATCTGTTAAGAATTCTAGCAGAATTTCTGCCAACAGAAACATGACATCACATTCATTTTCAAAATTAAACCTAAATTCAAAATGTTAGTGTAGGAATATGACTCATAATACACATTTTTAAGAAAGCTAGGTTTCAGGAATACCCATTTCAAGGCTTCTAAAATCAAAGTTCAGACAATTTGGTTTCTGTGATTTTGAGTGCTATTGTATTTAACTCTCAGCTTCCATATTCATCATCGTAAGGTCCCCCATTCCGTGTGGGTCAGCTTCCCTTATAGCAGCTTTTCATTGCTACAAATATATGAGTAAGCATTTAGTGTCCATCTCTGTAAGGAAATAATAACACTGAACAGCAAGGATGTAGAACAATGCTTAGATTGTTGTCCTCTGACTCTCATCAGGTACTGTATTAATAACACTATAGTTTGCTCTGATCTGAGTACCTAGTCAGAGGTTGGCCTTGAAAGTTTACTTTCGTTAATAAGGATGACTCTAAGAAAATTATTTCTGTAAGAAAGTGCTGTATTTTCCTCTGTAGGGATATTCTAAGGCTGCTGTGGCTTGGCCCATTGTTGTTTGGGTAGAGACTTAAGTTCGTCTCCCACTGGCCCAGTTGGATAAAGAATGTTGAGCATGATCTTTCAGTGAGGTCACCCTCTTACTCAAAAACAGACAGACATTCAGGAAATAGAGGAAGAAGAAAAGTGAGATCTGCTATTGAGTAGGAAGAGTCACAAGTAGGCAGAGCAGAGCGAGCAAACACACAAATTCGCACAGCAAGAGACGGAGTAACTGTGCAAACAAGGACCAGAGTCCTTTATTTTAATGCTTGTCAGTTTGCAGCAATTTCTGACTTAGAAGGTGCCAAAACTTGTACACCAGATTTATGAGTGATCAAGTTTTATTGAAAGCTGTTTATGAGTCCTTAGAAGATTAGAGTTGAAACATATGTCAAATTTAGGTTTAAATTCAGTAATCAAGATGAAAATATTTTCTTAACAAATTTATCCTATAAATCCTTATAATTATCTATATAGTAATAAAGCACATGCATTTTATGTGTATTATGCCATTTTACTCTTTTTTAACTTTGGTTCCTAAATGAAATTTTTTAATGAACTTGTTTAAAAATTTGTTCTTCACATTTTTCTTTAAACATATTGGTAAAGCCAATATGTTTTAATTAATTTATTATTGAAAAAAATGCATCCATTTTTTATGTTTATGGAAATCCTTATAATCATTCATATTTTGCAGAAATTTAATCCATATACAGTTATATGAATTGCATCAGTTATATGAATAGAAATGGGGCAGGACTTAGCCCATACAGTAGAGCTCAGAAATGAAATGCACATGTATACTGGAAAACAAATACACCCTCATTTTATTTAAAAAAAAAATTTTTTTAATGTTTTATTTATTTTTAGGAGAGAGAGAGAGACAGCGTGAGCAGGGGAGGGTCAGAGAGAGAGGGAGTCACAGACTGAAACAGGATCCAGGCTCTGAGCTGGCAGTCAGCACAGAGCCCGACGCGGGGCTCGAACCCACGAACCGCGAGATCATGACCTAAGCGAAAGTCGGATGCTTAACCGACTAAGCCACCCAGGCGCCCCTACACCCTCATTTTAAAAACTCTTAAGAGTGACCAGTTCCGCAATAATTAGGACAGTAATTACAATGTAGGTATTAGTATCTTTGTTTCATAGATGAGACGGCGTTAGCTCTCAAAGGTGTTAACTAAATTTCTCAAATCATACAATTGTGTAACATTTATTTATTTATATAGCCTGTTCATTTCGGTACTCTTTTTGTTCATTAAGTTCCTTTTACTGCCTCCCATGCGTGAGACTTTATGTTAGTCTTTGGGACTATTTCATGAAAAGAAAAGAGGAAAAAAAGAGGAATATTTTCAGTATCTGCTCTCTAGGATTAAAAAATTTGTCATTTAAGGGGCACTTGGGTGGCTCAGTCGGTTAAGTGACCAACTTTGGCTCAGGTCATGATCTCACAGTTTGTGGGTTCGAGCCCCGTGTCGGGCTCTGTGCTGACAGCCAGCTCAGAGCCTGGAGCCGGTTTCAGATTCTGTATCTCCCTCTCTCTGTGACCCTCCCCTGCTCACACTGTCTCTCTCTGACTCTCAAAAATAAATAAAAAACATTAAAAAAAATTGTCATTTTGGTTCCCTATCTTTTTGTTTTGTTTTTATTTTCATTTTAGTTTTTGTGTGTGTGTGTGTTTTGTTTGATTGTGTTTTTGCATTATATTATACTGTGTCAAAAGATCTATAGGAAACTCGTTTGGGGAACATTAAAACCTTATGACCTGTGTATTACATAAGAATTCTAACCTTTATATAAAACCAGTTGAACTGTAAGCGACAGGTAAGATTCCATGAAAGCTGCATCTGTATACAGTGTGAGCACAAACCACAACACTTTTCTGGTATGTTAATATCAATGTACATTCCTAGACAACATGGGGAGTTTGATATCTCTGTGTCTCATTTTCTCAACTGGCAAATGAGAATAAATAATAAATGTACTTACCCACTAAGATCGTTGAGGGGGTTTACCTTGATGAGACAGTGTAAAGCAGTTAGAACAGTGCCTGTCCCCTACTAGGCTTTCAGTCGATGTTAGCTGTCATAAACCTATTTCCATTGCAAATAATAATATTTTAAAGCAGTTTAATTTACATTAGTTAACACAGTAACTTTGTTATAGGTACATATATTGTTTATCACATATTAACAAATATGTTAATTCACTTTTATTGAGTGTAAAACACCATGTTAATTGCTCTGGGAGATACTAGAATACCCTAAAGAAATCAGAGGGAAAGGTAACATGGAGGGCATGATTGTAACACAGGAGAAAGGAATACATGGTATATTGGAGATAAAAATCAAACTACCATGGGGAGGAGAAAAGAGAGCTATTAATCATTACCTCCTTTTAGCTTGCAAAAATTATAAAATATATTTGTGGAATGGAATGTTAAATTATTTTTTCTCCTCCTCTGAAAGCATCTTGAAAGAACAATGATTTTATGGTAAGGGCCTCTAATAGTTTTGTTACAAGCCTAGACAATCTCATGAGATATTAACCACAGTTATATATTTCATGTCTCTCCCAACCTAAGAAGCAAATATCCATCACTCCTACATGACTAGCCAGTGAGCTTTTCATGTTTTACACTAACTCTGAGGGTAGCTCTCAAATAAAACCTCTGAACCCTGAATCACAAATTTTGGCTGATTTTTTCTCAGAAAATGAATTTTTTCATCCACTCAGTTATTTTTTTATCTGGTATAAATCTAGAACTTTATTTTGCTATTTATTTTAACATTTATCTTCTTTAACTTGATATCTGAGATTTTCATATTCTGCCTCTGATACTCACAGCATCCTGCTTCCAAAAATCTCACTGGATTCTTCTTGGTCTCGGTATTTCCCTGAAATTGCCTAGAATTTCCGTTTGGCAAAGGGCACTTGTGGCTTTTCTCTAGGCTCCTGCTTCCATCTGGATTTTTTTTTTTTTAATTTTTTTTTAAATGTTTTATTTATTTCTAGGAGAGAGATAGAGACAGCATGAGCAGGGGAGGGTCAGAGAGAGAGGGAATCACAGACTCTGAAACAGGCTCCAAGCTCTGAGCTGGCTGTCAGCACAGAGCCCGACACGGGGCTCGAACCCACGAACCGCTAGATCATTACCCAAGCGAAAGTCGGACGCTTAACCGACTAAGCCACCCAGGCGCCCCCCATCTGGAATTTTTTTGTTCTCTTTTATTATTTCTTTTAATAGGATGTTGCCACCACATCCCTCTCTCCAGTTTTCACTTGAAAAGCCAAGTGACAATTAATTTTTTAAAAATTTAATATTTATTTATTTTAGACAGAAGGAGAGAGAAAGAGCACGAGCAGGGGCGGTGTAGAGAGAGAGAGAGGGAGAAACAGAATCCAAAGCAGGCTCCAGGCTCTGAGCTATCTGCACAGAGCCTGGTGTGGGGCTTGAACCCATGGACTGTGAGATCATGACCTGAGCCGAAGTCAGACACTTAACTGACTGAGTCATCCAGGTGCCCTGTAACAATTTATTCTTAATTCTCATTTAAAAATCCTACATTAAGGTGGGAAACTTGAAGACACAGGTTCTATTGTTAGTTTTTGTTTGTAAACTTGAGCAGCCCAATTTCTCTGTCATATATCTTGTTTGAAAGATATATTGAATGGTTTATATTACCTTTTCAAGTGGAAATATAGTGAATGTATAAATCTCAATTCTGTGAAACAATGTATAGACTGATTATCCAAGTGTACAAGTGTGTCACTTTTACATTTAGCTGCCATAGACTTTTTTCAAGTTTTTATTATTTAAATTCGTTAGTTACCATAGAGTGCAATACTAATTTCAGGTATAGAATTCAGCGATCTATCACTTACATACAACACTCATTGCTCATCACAAGTGTCCTCTATAGTGCCCATCACCCATCTCGCCCATGTCTCACCCACCTCCCTCTGTCAAACCTCAGTTTCTTCTCTATAGTTTAGAGTCTCTTATGGTAAACCCTCTTTCCCTCTCTGCCCAAAGTCATCTCTTTTGTTTCTTAAATTTCATATGTGAGTATGTTCATATTTGTCTCTTCATGTGTATATTAGAAGGTATTCATCTTTGTTATAGTTTAAAGATCATGTAAAGTCTCATCTTAGTTTTACACAAATTTTACTTTATTTCAACAATTTAGTATATTATAATAATCTCTACCTCCTCTGTACTTTGAATTGCTCATTATTTTTATCATAACATTATAATTATAAATATTTAAATGTTTATTTTAAATTGTTTGACCAAAGCATATATTAAATTTATTCTGCATAGAAAATAAGTTCTCAAGAAAAATATACAACACTCATAGAAAAATATTTATTATAATATAAATTAAATGGCTATTCCATGTAATGTAAATGAGACTATTACTGAAAAGACTTGCTATCATTTAGAATTTGTTAGTATTTAAGAACAGTGACATGAGAATAATTACACTTGACACATTGAAGCACAAGTAATTATAGCCAAAAATTACACAGAGCAATGCCACAACATGTACGTTCTCTAAAAGTTTACTTTTTTGAGGCTTAAATCTATGAAGAAAAATGAAAGTAAAATTAAGCTGATTTGAAAGAAGCTCTTTTTTCCTGGAATATGAATAGACTTCAAGGCTCAAAAAGAATGAGTACACACACACACACACACACACACAATCAACAAAGGTAGTAACTTCTGAGACAGCTTTCCCCCTATCTTATGGTAGAAGGAAAATGTACCAGGCTAAGCCTGCTATTTATGACAAGTTTTCACTTTGTCATTTTACTAATCCATGAGCATAAGGATTAATCACTTTTTCCAGTGACACAGTATATTCCTGTCAAGTTGAATTCCTCTTAAAAGAAAATCCACTAGCCTGAACATTTCAGATAACAAAAATCAACCTAAGTTTGTTAAACTTTCTAATACTTGAAAGTAAATATGTCTTACAGGTACATTTATTAAAATGATGTAATTCTGATATACAGACTGAAGCACATTATAACCCAAAATGACATGTAGCCTGCAATATTAATAACTGACTTTTGTAATTCCCTAATTCATTTGACCCCATTATATGAGTATATTGCCATTATGAGTAACCAGTACTGTGAATTGATTTCATATATTACTAATATATAGTAATTACTATATATTATATAATATATATTATACTATAATAGTATATATGATACTATATATTATATAATAATTAGTAATTATATAGTAATTACTAATATATATTACTATAAATAACAACATAATTAAAANTCCAATAATCTGTTTAAAAAATATTCACATTAAAAATAGTCTTTCTATCAAAAGTTTTTTTTTCTCATTCCCACCTGCCAAAGATGGAAAATAAATTCATTACTAATAGTTGAGGAGAGATTATTGAATCTCAAATCACATTTCACATATTTGTAGATCTAATAAGAAATCTAAGTTTAATACTAATATAAAGAAAATCAAAAGCAAATAGAGGGGCGCCTGGGTGGCTTAGTCGGTTAAGCGTCCGACTTTCGCTCAGGTCATGATCTCGCGGTTTGTGGGTTCGAGCCCCGCGTCGGGCTCTGTGCTGACTGCCAGCTCAGAGCCTGGAGCCTGTTTCAGAGTCTGTGACTCCCTCTCTCTCTGACCCTCCCCTGCTCACGCTGTCTCTCTCTCTCTCCTAGAAATAAATAAAAATATTAAAAAAAAAAGCAAATAGAAACAATAGTCAAAATAAGATTTGCTTCATGATGACAAGGATTATGTAATAGTTATGAGCACTTGTGTTCCACAGGTCTGACCAGTTCCTACTTTGCCTACTTCAGTTTAAAGTGAAACACATAGAATATTTTTTTATGTTCAAAGCAATGGGCTAAATGCCAAAGAAAGAAAAATGTAATACTGTTTTCAACCAATTTAGGTTAGTTCAGTAACTCCTATTGCACATAAAGTAGATGCTAGGTACTCAATGTCCTTGGGAAAACAAAATAAACTGGCTTAGAGGCAATCCTTGAAAAATTACAACCTGTAAATTCCCCAAAAGACATGATCCATTGAAAAATTCCAATGGCAAAATCAGGCAATGATGATTTCATATTTATGAGAAAAAGCTAATGTTGAATAGGTGTCTTTATATTAATTAATTCTTGGCTAAAAATGTTTTCTATAATTTTATAGATTGTATTCAGTTTCCCTAAATAAATAATGATAGAAGTTTAAAAGAGTATTTATTTTTCATGTGCTTTTCATCAGTAATTCATATGTACAAGTTCTGTAGTATGTTTACTCAAGTGTTAATGAATTAGATTAAATCTTTAGCAAGCAGAGTCAAAACCGTGCATTTGCTGTGACATTACATTATATCCAATTCAGGAAAATGATCAATATACAATCTTTTTTGGTACCTGAATAAGTTATATTATGCAAGCTAACTATTAATAACTATTTATCAGAAGAGATAAAACTGAAAAGGATTTGTTAGCTTATTGGAACTTGTAAACATGTTATGGAAAAGAGACCATTTGTAGACTCATTTTCTACTCTGAGGCATCCCTGTAATTTCTTGGACTAGAGGAATTCCAAGGTGAAAAGTGAGATAAGTCATTCCGCTCAAGTGACCCTTCTTACTAATATATATAGTAAAATAACACAAATAGGAAGAAAAGGAGGATAAAAAGAAAAATATTTTTTTCATTTCCTTTTTTTTTTTCTTTTTCAAAATTTTTAACAAGATTACTGGAATCAAAGTATGGTTTTGTTTTCCAGGGTTTAGCTTGGCTCTACATTTCAATGCAGTGAAGCATAATCATTATAATTTATTTTTGCCCTTATAGTAATTATTTCTTGTGTTTATGTTCCTCCTTGATATTCTTTATTTTAAATCTTAGAAACTATAAACTACACTTCCAAAATTATTCTTAAACTATGACAGTGATATTTTTAACCTGAAGAGTTATGTCTCTAACATAGCATAATTTATATTCCTGTTTCTTAAGTTTATTCTGAGAGAGAAAGAGAGACAGAGTGTGTGTGCATGTGAGAAAGCAGTGCAGGGGCAGAAAGAAAGGGAGAGAGAGAATCCCAAGCAGGCTCCATGCTCAGCAGGAGTTCAGTGAGGGACTGGATTTCATGACACGGAGATCATGACCCTGAGTCAAAATCAAGAGTCTTATGCTTAACCAGCTGAGACACCCAGGTGCCCCTATTTTGTTTTCATCGCAGTGTTCAATATATAATAATGATTAGAAAATTTATTTGTAAGTGCAATTAAAATATTTAAGTTATTGTGACATAGAGAACAACTTTTTAAAAATTGAGTTACTTCACAAATTATAAAGTATATGCATTTGTTGTAATGTAAATTTATCATCACAAACATATGGTAATGCTGTGTAAACCATATGTCTTCATTTTCAGGGAACATATGGAAAGTGTTTAAAATAAGTACATTATAAAAAACATGACAGGGTTGATAAAGGGTACTTTTCCAGTAAATAAACAGTTCCCCATGAGAGTAAATAATAAACAATAAATCATAATGTAATTCACATCAAAACTATCAACAGTTCAAGTATTCAAAGAAGATGACTGAACTAAGGTCATCATTGTTATTAATTAAAATAACCCTTAAGATTATGTGTGTGTGCATGCATATGTGTGTTTGTACGTATGTAGTATGTTGAGACAGGATGATTCTAATCACATCTATCAAATAGCAAAAACCTCTGTTAATACTAAACGAGCAGTGCTTTCTCCATGAGTTAAAATATCAAAGGTGTTGTGAACATGGTTTTCCAAATATGTACTCAAACATCTAAATCATAGCATTTAATAAAGGTATTCAATACTCTCAAATCTAGATGTTCCCTATGTTGCATATTCAAAAACACAGATAACCCAATAATAGCCACATTCATGAAATGTCACAGGGGAACATGCGAAACAAGTAAAGTGGCTTGGGCTCTCTTATAGTGCACTCCAGTTATTTCATTAAAAAAGTTTCCTACATAGGCTGTTAAAGAGTGATTTTTAATACAATTGGGCGATGTTGACATTAGCCTCAGTCCTTACCTTTGATTCAAATATTACTGTTACATGGCCTTCCTTCCCACCTTATACCAAATTTCATTGTCCAACTTAAATGTGTTATTTCATCACTGCAACATACCTACAGAGCAATGAACACAGAATATGGATTATGGAACATCGTTTTAAATTGTTTTGACTGCTTAGGCTCTGTTTAGGTTCTTCATTCTAATTTAGAGAAAGTAATTATAGAAAAAGAAAACATAAGCAAAAGTGAATTAAAGAACAGAGTAGGTATACTACATACACTTAGAGATGAAATTAAATCTTACACAAAGTATTCTTGCAAATCTGTAAGTAAAAGAACAGAAAACTGACATATGTAGAAATCTAAATGAATAATAAACATAGGAAAAGGAACTCAACTTCACAGAATGCTCCAAAAATGAAAACAAAATGAAAATAAAATGAGAGATCAGGTACATATCCTATTTAAATATACAGCCATTAAAATAAAGATATATTAACATTCTCAGCGGACTCTGTCTCCTTTTCCTCCCAAATTCCTGGATTCTGTAAGGGTTCCTGTGGCTTCAGGCTTTCTCCGTGTGACAGATGGGGGCGAGGGAGATGGACGGAGCTCCCTGCTTCTCCGCCAACCTGCCTCCTCTCCGCAAAGGCGTTCTTATATGTGAGTGATTGATACATCAGTGTTGTTTAATGATATATCTACGTATTTAGAGAGAGAGATTTCCCTCAAACAGAAATAGCTGATCAAAAGAAATATTTTTAATATATTTGTAGACCATTGTATGATTCTTGTCTTGACCCATAAACATGATGAATTTATTAATCATTTGTATCATATTGAATTGTTATTCATATATTATTTTTTGACAGTACTGTAGACTTTTATTCACTAAGGTTTAATTTAAAATTTTGCGTTATTTGTTTTTTTAATTTTTAATGTGTACTTATTTTTGAAAGAGAGACAGAGACAGAGAGACAGAGAGCAAGCAGGGGGTGGGTCAGAGAGACAGGAGACATAGAATCTGAAGCAGGCTCCAGGCTCTGAGCTGTCATTATGGAGCCTGACGTGGAGCTTGAACCTACTAACCACAGAATCATGACCGGAGCTGAAGTTGGATGCTTAACCAACTGAGCCACCCAGGTGCCCGCCAAATTTTTGCATTCTTATTTATGAATGATATTGCTTGATTATGTACCTCAGTAGAATTTTATGTAAGTGATATAAGTGTATCATAGATATAGAAAAGGACACTAATAATTGCAATAACTATGATAAATTATTTCATAGTTAACATGTACATATAGTGTCCTCTCAGATCAAGAATTAAATTTATTGAAAATCTGGAAGCATCTCATGCCACCCCTCTCCATCAGAACTTCCTGCTAATGATAAATAAATTCTGACTTTTGACAATGTAAATTAGATTTACCTGTTTTCACCTGTGCAATTGGAATCACAAAGTTACAAAATCAGTGCTATGTTATGATTTATTATTAATATTGCAAAATAATTTTGGAGTTTGATGGTGTTTTAATAGTCAAACATAATTTTCCATTTATAACCTCTTTTTCAACTAGAAGAATGAGTCTACATCCCCGAGATCAAAATAATTATATTCTCTATACTTACTTTAGTTCTACTTTGGCTTAGGTTGACAATAACTCATTAAATATTCCCATTTCTGATGTTTCTATTAACGCCTTTATCCTTTTTTCTGTCATGCATGCATTATGAGTTAAGGGCTGTGCTCTTTGCTTCATACATATCTGTATTCCTTTCTCATTGTGATTGTAAATGCTGTCTTATTAAAATACATTTGTTACCTCCTTAATATCGTTTGTCTAATTTTGGAAACAAAAATGACATTTTAATTTTTCTTTATACATTGTTATATATTCTCTGGTTATATTTTAATTTTAATTCAAACACAGATTATACCAACCAATTCTTACTATAATAAAAATATCAGCAACTTGCTTTTATGTTAGCCACTTGCTGTTTAAGATCTCTTGATAACCATATATACTGTAAGTGATTAAATGAGATAATTTAATGAACTAGATAGCTTGCCAGGTGTCCCAGTCTTTTCTCAGTTTTTTCAGAGATGATGGCGTTGCATGCTTGGAAGTATAAGAGGCAGTTAATACTTTTCTGCTGGAACGACCAATCAAATTTTGATGATGTCTTTGTAGTAATGTATAGTAGGTCATTGGGTAGATTGTGGATGTGAAATGTAAAGTCTTAGCAGATACATAATGCAATTTATCAACTTCAAACTATATTAAATTAGCATATATAACGTCATTATAAATTCTGAGGTCCACAAACAAAATTACCTATGGAAAAGTTCTTTATACATCTAAACAGTTTGTAAGATCAGTCTTCAAAATCACCTTTCCTAAATAAAGATGACTCAGATAATATTTGTATTTGTTTATAATTAGATAAAATATTTTGCAATACCTATGGAAATATTGTATTAAATACTACTTCTGTAAATATAAGGTGAGGTTTCACTTTTTATCATATAAAAATTTGTTCCCTCTCAACTGTCCATAGTTTTGTTAACAGTTTTTTTAAAACTGCCTAAAATGAATATGCAGAAGCATAAGTAATCTTGGGAGAAGGGGAGTATCTAAATACTGTGATGCTTTTTTTTCCCAGATGATATATTTTAAAATATAATACTACTAATCATCAGAAGCCTGTATGATTCCATTATATTATTACCTATGTAATGATAAGGTACAAACTTATCACTGAAAACATTTTTTTTTTTAATTTTTTTTTTTAATGTTTTATTTATTTCTAGGAGAGAGAGACAGCGTGAGCAGGGAGGGTCAGAGAGAGAGGGAGTCACAGACTGAAACAGGCTCCAGGCTCTGAGCTGGCAGTCAGCACAGAGCCCGACGCGGGGCTCGAACCCACGAACCGCGAGATCATGACCTAAGCGAAAGTCGGACGCTTAACCGACTAAGCCACCCAGGCGCCTCCACTGAAAACATTTTTAAGATGTAGTAAGATATCATGGAATCAACAACAAATTGGCATTAAAAGAAAAAAAATAGGGCCATAGTTTTATGTGTGCCATTTATTACTTAACTAATTCTGATTTAGTTTCCTATTCTGTAAAATGACATTAATAATGGTTGACCAGTATCCTCATGTATTTCTTGGGAACATAAAGTAAATTCTGAAAAAACTATTTTAAATTATAAAGCATCGTTCAATATTAGGTAGTGTTATATGGGCTTACTGACAGAACTCCCAATGAATTCATTTAATTACTGTGACCTATATATTTAATCTATATTTTAAAAATAAGGTTTCAAAATTCATAAAATTATATTTTTATTAAAATTGTACATTTTTCTTCAGTTATACTTCTATCTGTAATGTGGGAAATGAGGTAGAAATCATAAAAAAGAAACAGCATTTCTTAGTTTACTTGTCTACACTGTACTGAAATTGAGTACCTTTTATGTTAATTTTAAAAAGTGATTATTATTTTTATTATTATTTCGTATATCAGAAAGTCTGCTGTCACAAAGTCAAAACACATGTTCACAAATATTTCAAATCATGTAAATGTTTATAAAAGGTAATACGTAAAATAAAACTCCAGTTTAATATTAACATTAAAATACAGATGTTATTTGTATATGCATATATGGTTTAAGGATGCTTATCAATCAAAATAATAAAATGAATTGCATCAAGATTTCAATAAATATTTTTTTCCTTAGGAGCACCCTAATCCTAATTCTAAAAGCACTTGTTTAGTACATATTGATAGAAATTAACTTGACATTTAGACATCTCCCATTAGCCTCAGTAGAATCAGATGAAACTATTATGTCTGTGTACTGTTGTGGGCAAGATGGGAATGGATCTTTACTTATTCTCTATGTATATTTTCAACGACAAAGTCTATTTACATTTTGGTTTAGTGATAATCACAGGCTCACAGCTGTAGTTGCAATAGGAAATCTGGAAGAATTTTAATAGATTAGAAAAAAAGTAGAAAGTAGGAAGGTTGCTGAGTTTCCCCCTAGCAATTTGTGACATCCACATACTGAAAGACTAGTTCTTCTATGCCACGTGGATAAAATTTTTCTGTTAACACACATTAGCCAACTGTTATTTTCTATTCTGAGAAACCAAGATAATGGCTTTTGGGGAACTTCACAAGAAAGAAAATTCCCACCATGAGCAAAAAAACTACAAGGCAGGCATTTAACATTTGTCTATCCAAATACGCATTGTAACATATCAAGGCATATTTCATTATAGTAAAAATAATTTACTTTTATTTTTCATTGTCTTCAAAGACAAACTGGGGTACATTAAAATTTTGAAGAGTTAATTTTTTAAATTATTTTTTTGTTTATTTCGGAGAGAGAGAGAGCAAGTGGAGGAGGAGCAGAGAAAGAGAGAAAGAATCCCAAGCAGGCTTCAAACTATTAGCGCAGAGCCTGATGTGGGACTTGACCTCAAACCACGAGATCATGACCTGAGCCAAAACCAGGAGTTGGACACTTTTTACCACCTGAGCCACCCAGGTGCCTCAAAGAGTTTATTTGAGTAAACATCAATTTGAGTTTTGTAGCGTGAAACCAGAACTGGTTAGGGACACGCCCCTGATGGGTGCTGGGGAAAGACTTTATAGAGAGGACATGAAAAAGTAAAGCTGAAGCAGTTGCCTTGTTGGGACAGCATAGTTGACTGTTTATGAATAGTTGTGAACTTCTGTATACTCAGACTTGATTGCACTGACTCTGGCTTTGGTTTGCTTATATACGCGCACCAAGCCACTAGCCCCACCTTAGTCTAATGGCCTTCTTGTTTAATTACTTCAGCATTTCCCTCTTGTGGTCACCTCTCCTACAAGAGAAACTGAGCAAATATTTGGTAGACCATCAAGGTGAAGTTGTTTTGTCTAATTGTGGAATTTACAGTTTGTCATGCCTAGGGAAGGGTTAGTTTTGCTGTTCCTGGCAATGTTCATCTTGTTTCTGTTGCTCCGACCTCAGTGAGATCACCTGACATCCTGCTGATGGCTGCGAATATATATCTAAGACCCTTGAGAGAACACAGTGCCACCACAGAGACTACAGTGGTGACTCTGAAGAGGGAAACGCCAAGAGAACTGAAGTGTATTTCTTAGAGCCTCCCCAAACCAAACCAGTTAGTAACAAATAAAATGAAAGGATGTACTCAAAGAGCCACCAACTTGATTTGGCCAAATGGTTTCTCAATTTCTTGTATTTGAGTTTCTACAATATAAGGGATGTTGATCTAGGTATAGGAGGAGACATTTGTTATGATACAGACTTCTTATTTAGCCAGCAAGTAATCTATAGCAATCTAAACTAATAAATTTAAGCTATGGAGGTATATTTGGAATGACATATTCTGCTCCTCTTTATTTCCTGCCTTTGAAACTTCCCACATTTCACAGTCCAGAAGTTTAGTTGGTAGATTGCTCCATCTCATTGAACCTGTCTTAGTACTAAAAGTAGATCAATTCAGTTGAACAGTTGTCTCATTTCAGGAAATGGTGTTGCAAGCGGGCTCCCAAAGTTAGGCACATATGGTAGGTCCAGTCGGGCATTTAATAAAATATATTTCTACGACAACAAAAGAAAACAAAGTTAGAGCAGAACGTACATCAATTTCTGAGTCCAGAGAGCAGTCAGTTGAAATTCCCAGATGATGGATTCCTAGATGCTAGACTGGAAGCATCTCTTAAAATTTAAATATCCTCTTGTGTCCTGGTGATTTTTCTGAGTGGCCCACAAGAAACAGGCACAAAGGTTGTCCATACATGAATTGTTGTGGTGATTTCTCTGGAACTGATAGCAAGTCAGCCAGCTTCAGTTTGTAGAGCTTCAGTAAAAGGGCAGTTTTTGGTCTTGATTATTTCTGATCACAAGAGTGAAAGAAAATTGGCAAGATTAGCTTGGAGAGTTGTACCCAGATGTTGGAGGACACTAGAAAAATTCATGATCCATTCCAAGAATAGTTATTTGTATATATTTACCTTAAATATTTTACCCTAATTATGATATTCCAGACAAGGTATTGGTGATGCTATCTCAGTGGCTTTATTGACTCCATTAAGTCAACCTTAGTTGTTTTTTTTTTAATGTAAAAAGGAATCTCAGATTAAAATTTTTAAAGCTTCTTTAGGTTAAGGAGAAATGCCAAGGATTTGCCCAGTTGTGTCCTGTTACAAGGAGAACAAGGTCTTGTTGAACTTAGGAAAATAACTGTATTGTCAGGAAAAATAAATTTTAATTTTTTTAATATTATTTATTTTGGAGAGAGTGAGACAGAGCATGAACAGAGGAGGGTGAGAGAGAGAGGGAGACATAGAATCCCAAGCAGGCTCCAGGCTCCGAGCTGTCAGCATGATGAGGGGCTCAAACTCATGGATGGCAAGATCATGACCTGTGCTGAAGTTGAATACTTAACCGACTAAGCCAACCAGGTGCTCCTTGTCAGGAAAAATAAGAATACTTAGTAAGAGTTCCTGAGTTCTGGAGGAATCAGGTAGAGGAAAAAAGATAAATATTCCACTTTTGTTTCCAAAAATATATTTTGCCAAATTGCTCTAAGTTATAGATATCTTTAAAGAAAGGAAAACATAGTTCTTTAAATCTGGAAAACAAAACATTGAAGAATAAGCAATGTTTGTAGAAGAATCGTAAAAATTATAATCATCGTTAGCTTATTCAGTCCAATGTAATTAGTTCTTGTTTTGCTTGGTCTTGGTTTAGCAGTTTTATGAATCCATCAGTTTCCTTATTAGAAACTCCTTGCCTATTTCAGTGGTATGATCTTAAAGTTATCAGAAATCTTTGTCAGTTCTTTCCATGAAGTTCTTTGAAGATAAAACAATTCTGTGAAAACAACAGTGTAAAACAAAAGCTGTAAGTAACAAAAGATTTAAAAGTGGCCATGGTTAAAGAATTGATGTGACTTCATTATAATGTAATTGACAGAGAAGTTTTATTATTTCTGTGGCGTCCAATGTTTTAGAACAACAATTGAAATTATGACTAACAGCATTATACTAGGACAGATCAGATCCCTAGGAAATTTATATATCTTCTGGAACACTTATATTATTAAGTAATAACACAGATCTGCACAAATAAATCTAAGGAATATTTAACATCACTTTTTGTTTTAATTTGGCAGAGCTTCTCACAAAATTTAGCATATCAAATAAACCTAATTATTCTTCATATTTCTCCTTTTATAAGGAAGAAGCACACATTCTTTTGAGATATTTTTCAGCAAACCCCTAGTAAATCCTCAAGTTATTTTGAAGTCAGAAAGACTTTATTTTTAGAATATGGTTTTGAGAAGTTTGTCAACAATATCAAAAGGTTTAAAATGCTTGATTAAATAGGGTTGCTATCACTATGGCACAATACTTAGTTTGACCAAAGTGGCAAAGACTTCACAGGCAAACACAGGAAGTTACGTAATTATAAAACAAACAACACACACACACACACACACACACACAAAACCTTCTGCTCATTTCATAGAAAAATTCACTTCTTCCAAGTAATCAAAGACCTAATAAGTATAACATGAAAATGATTTTGGTAAGACATAAAACCTTTGGCTTTCAGATAGATTTCCCAAATTCAAGACACACCTTTCAGAATCTTATCAATAGCAGACCAATAGTCCAAGAAAGCTTTATCCTTTTAACATACAAAATAAAATGTATTTGTGGGTGTACTATTGATATTAAAGTTCATTTTTAAAACTCTTGTAATAGGGGCATCTGGGTGATTCAGTTGGTTAGTCACCTGTCTTTAGTTTAGGTCATGATCTCACAGTTCCTGGGTTTGAGCCCCACACTGGGCTCTGTGCTGACAGCTCAGAGGCTGGAGCCTGCTCTAGATTCTGTGTCTCCCTCTCTCTCTGTTCCTCCCCTGCTTCTACTCTCTCTCTCTCAAAAATCAATAAAAATTTTAAAAAATCTCATATAATGAATTCATCCAATTTTAGCCTGCTAGACCAGATAGATCAGATATCCTTGCCTCCTTTTCTCTTCCTCTTTCTGTTTGTTTTTTGTTTTGTTTTGTTTTGTTTTGTTTTGTTTTGTTGGTCTCTCCCAACTTCCTATACCCATTTAGCTTTGGTCCTTTTTTCTTTCCAATTTTGAAAAAAAAAATAGTTATTCTCCTTTAAGACAAAAATACTTTTCTTCCCCTTAAAAATGCATCCCAGTACTTCATACCTTTTCTTTTCAAAAATGCATCCAACTTTCCTTGTATACAGAGTGGTTCCCCCTTATTATTTCTCTTAGTTTTAATTACATATGTTGATTAGAATTCTTGACTGTTAGAAACCTTATTTCTAATGAAAAGAAGTAAGCAAGTGTTGGACTTTTACACAAATATTCTGTGTATTGGCAATGAAATTAGTTCATTTTGTAATTTCTAGAAGCATGTTCTTCCTCATATTAATTATTTTGGTGCATAACAAGACATGTTTACTAACAGACCTAAACTTCTTTAGTTACTCTGTAGTAAGTATAATAAGCAAAAATAGATAAACCTCTGTTTCGCTGTCAGTGTTTTAGTATTTTACCTTTTTTGAGAATGACCTGATATTCAACGAATATACATCATTTAACTTAGTAGAACTTTGTAACCTTCAAGTTACCAAAAATTTCTGGATCTATTTAATTTACTCATCCTTAACTATTATGTATAGATTATTAATGAACATTTCATAAGACATTAAACAACTAGCGATAGTATTGTTATTTTTCTTGCTGATAAATTTTGTAACTGGTAGTATGAGCTTATTTGACTAGGAAACCCAGGTGGAGTGAACGTTGTATCTTTGTATTATACTTAATGTTTATAACTCTGAGGACATACCTGTTTTCATTAGGCCAACAAGCTTAAAACAACTTTTATTTACAAATGATTATTCATGATCACATGAACTTGGAAAGCATTTGGGTTAGTTTCAATATTTTCAAGAGAACACTTATTTTTATATAAATTCTTTTCTTTAAGACAATGAAAAATAACTCTTTTACAAATTAACTTTGGCAATACCCTCCAGAGGTAGAATAACACCTAGACATATACAGACAGATAGATACTTAAAATTTTTAACCATGAGACAAGTATATACAAGATAATACAAAGTTTCAAGTTTACCAAAGAGAGAGAGAGGGAGAGAGAGAGCCCAAGCAGGGGAGGAGCAGAGAGCCCAAGCAGGAGAGGAGCAGAGAGAGAGGGAGATACAGAATCTGAAGCAGGCTTCAGGCTCTGAGCTGTCAGCACAGAACCCAACATGGGGCTCTAACTCGTGAGCCCTGAGATCATGACCTGAGCAAAAAAGTCAGACGTTTAACCGACTGAGCCACCCAGACGCCCCTGAAATCAGAACTTTTAGAAGATAAACTGAGGGACAGTAATATTTTGAAGAGTTTATTTGAGCAAACGCTGATCCAGTCAGGCTACTACCAAACTGAAATAGTTAGGAGCACTTAACTACCTGGAGCTGGAGAAAGGCTTTTATAGAGAAAGAAGGAAGCAAAGCAATTAGATTAGATTGGCTGTAGCGTCATCGGTTGCCTTATTTGTGAAAACCTGGTTACCTGTTTGTGATTAGGTGTTCTTAAATTTAATTTTCTCAGATTTGAGTGCATTGACTCAGGCTTAGGTTTCCTTTTACTTGCATAGGCCACCAAAGTCTTTGAATCTCAGTCTCACAACCTTTTCACTTTATTACTTTAGCAAATATATTGTTCTCAAGTAAAGTGATACTTTTCAAGTAATTAGTCTCTCTGAATTATATTAGAAGAAATGTTGTTACTCTATGCCAAAGTAGTTAAAATGACATAAAATTTGGAAAATGTGGGGAGGAAATTGTGACTATTTCTAACTGAATCCTTAAAATGTACATAAAATGTTATTATTATTTGAATCAATAGCAACAGAGTCTTCCAGTTTGTCATTCTGGTAAAGGGATTATTGTAAATTTGTACCATATTTATCACTTGTCTGTTACCTACTGAGCCTTGGCCTCTGATCTTGCTTCCTACTTTAACATTATATAATTTTTTTTTCTCTGCCTTTTTTTTCTTTTAAGCAACTGTGAAATATTTGGCTTAGTTTTATTGTAGTTGACCTCAATGAGCTATACGGAGAAATAACTTGTAAAAGGATAATTGCAGTATAATGTTACTGCTGTGAAATAAGATGTTCAAGGTACAATAGAAGAACAGAGAACATACACATTAAATCACAGAGGTTGAGTTAGGCAAGTTCTTTTGGAGATGATGCATTTAAAGAAGTTAATTAGGCACAGAACAGGAAAAGAAACGGCAGAAAGGAATTAATCATTTTAAAGAAAGACATGGGAACAAACCTGTTGGCTCAGATATGACCCTCCCAGCCAAACTCTTCTCCATGTCCTCAATTACATGATCAGTAAGGGTGCCATCAGAAAGCAGTTTTCCTGGGGCGCCTGGGTGGCTTAGTCGGTTGAGCGTCCGACTCGCTTAGGTCATGATCTCGCGGTTCGTGGGTTCGAGCCCCGCGTTGGGCTCTGTGCTGACTGCCAGCTCAGAGCCTGGAGCCTGTTTCAGAGTCTGTGTCTCCCTCTCTCTTTGACCCTCCCCTGCTCATGCTGTCTATCTCTCTCTCTCCTAGAAATAAATAAAAATATTTTTAAAAAGACTAAAATTAAAAAAAAAAAGAAAGCAGTTTTCCTGTCTCCCAGGTTTTAAAATTAGCATTACTCTGTTGATTAAGATTATTATTTAGCTTCTTAACAATTTTTTCAAGTGTTTATTTAACTTCCAGTTGATTAGCTAACAGTGTAATATTAATTGCATGTATGGATTTTCACTAAAATCACTTGATATAACACCCAGACATCATCACAAGTGCACCCATCATCCATTCAGCCCATCCCCCCATCCACGTCCCCTTCAGTAACTCTTAGTAACCCTTAGTTTGTTTTCTATAGTTATGAGTCTGTTTCCTGGTTTGCCTCTCTTTTATTTTTCATAGGTCCATGTTTTGTTTCTTCCACATATGAGTGAAGCCATATGGTATTTGTCTTTCTCTGACTGACTTATTTTGCTTAGCTCCTTCCATGTCACTGCAAATGGCATGATTTCATTCTTTTTGATGAATGAGTAATATTCTATATATGTATATACATATCACATCTTCTTTATCCATTCATTAGGAAACGGATATTTGGGCTCTTTCCATAATTTGGCTATTATTGATAGTACTGCTATAAACATCAGAGAGCATGTATCCCTTTGAATCAGTATTTTTTTATCCTTTAGGTAAATACCTAGTAGTGCAATTTCTGGATCTTAGGGCAGTTCTATCTTGAACTTTTTGTGGAACCTCCACACTTTTCCAGAGTGGCTGCATCAGTTTGCATTCCCACCAACAGTGCAAGAGGGTTCCTAATTCTCCAAGTCCTTGCCAATATCTGTTGTTTCCTGTGTTGTTAATATTAGCCATTCTTAGAGGTGTGAGGTGGTATCCCATTGTGGTTTTGATGTGCATTTCCCTGATGATGAATGATGTTGAGCATCATTTCATGTGTCTGTTAGCCATCTATAGGTCTTCTTTAGAAAAATGTCTCTTCATGCCTTCTGCCCATTTATTAACTGGGTATTGTTTTTGTATTTTTGGTTTTTTTTTTTCATGTTGAGTTTGATAAGTTCTTTATAGATTTTGGATACTAACCCTTTATCAGATGTCATTTGTAATTATCGCTCCCATTCTGAAGGTTGCCTTTTAATTTTGTTGATTGTTTCCTTTGCTCTGTAGAGTTTTTTACCTCAAAGAAATCACCACAGTTTATTTTTGCTTTTTTCCCCTCTACTCGGGAGACATATCTAGAAAGCATTATCTAGAATTGGCTATGGCCAATGTCAAAGAAATTTCAGCCTGTGTTCTCCTCTAGGATTTTGATGGTTTCCTTTCTCACATTTCTGTTGTTATCCATTTTGAATTTCTTTTTGAGTATTGTGTAGGAAATTGGTCCAGTTTAATTCTTTTGCAAGTTGCTGTCCAGTTTTCCCAACACCATTTGTTGAAGACACTGTCTTTTTTTCCATTGGATATTCTTTCCTGCTTTGTCAGAGATTAACTAACCAAAGAATGGTGGGTTCATTTCTGGATTTTCTTGTCTATTCCATTAATCTATGTGTCCGTTTTTGTGTCAGTACCATACTGTCTTGATCATTAAGGCTTTGTAATAAAACTTGAGGTCCAGAATTGTGATGCCTCCAGCTTTGTTTTTCTTTTTCAAAATTGCTTTGGCTATTTGGAGTCTTTCATGATTCCATACAAATTTTAAGATTGTTTGTTCTAGCTCTATGAAAAATGCTGGTAGTATTTTGATAGGAATTTCATTTACTGTGCAGATTGGTTTAGGTAATATAGATGTTTTAACGATATATGTTCTAATCCATGTGCAGGAATGTTTTTCCATTTCTTTGTGTCATATGTCTTTCATCAGTGTTTTTACAGTTTTCAGAAAATATATCTTTCCTCTTTGGTTAGGTTTATATCAAGGTATCTTCTTATTTTTGGTGCAGTTGTAAATAGGATTGACTCCTTGATTTCTCTTTCTACTGCTTTATTATTGGTGTCAAGAAATTATTTAGCTCTTTGACAATTGTCTAAATATATCTAGTGGCCAAGAATTCTGTGACCCAGAAGGGAGAAATAGCTTCTGGATAAAGCCTTTTCATATGTCCAGTGATGAAACTCCAATTTTTATACCATCTGCATGATAAAATTCAATAAGAGAGCATAATATACCAGAACAGGTGTGCCCTATTTCTTTTCTCAGGAACTAGTCAAAAACCTTCAGTCCTTTTCTACATATAAACTTAAAGGGATTGTAATTTTACGTATTGTCTACATACTTTTTTGCTTTGTTTTGTTTCTTCTTAATGTAAGGTTATCAAAAGTCGACACTATATAAAAAATTTGTTTTGATCACCCTTCCTCCTCTGCTCTTCTTCCCTATAATTCCCTCTTACCATCAGTGAGGGCTTTATTTAATTAATTTTTACATCACATTTCTACTTTAATGAGCTATCTTTAGAAAAAATATCTTTGGGACAGCAATCTAAATCAGGCCCCAAATGATATAATCTCAACTATCTTCCTTTACTCTCCTAGGTAAAATTTATGATCCATCATATTTCTTTTACATTTACTTAACATATTTCTCTTCTAAATTATAAGTTCCATGAGGGCATTGACCTTGTTTCTTTTATCTGTTTTGGTTTCTCTGTACTGAGCACTTAGCACTCAGGAGTGGAGAGGAGAGGAGCAAGTAGCCACTTTGACAGCACATATAATAAAAAATAAATAATAAAGGCATAAAGAATAAATAAGAGATGCTCAAAGCATATCTGTGGATAGAATGACTTCATGAGTAAAAGAAGAAAGGATCAAACATACTTTATAGTTTAATATTATTTTCTATAAGTCAAATTATTTTTGTCAAACTGGTACATAATTTTTATAGATATGCACAGAAGTAGTAAAAAAATGTTTAAAGTTTTTATTAAGCCCACTGGTTCTATCTCTTATTTAATGCTGTTGATTTTTACTACCATCATACTTTTATACTGGTTCCCATTAATCTAGCTCTAGTGGAAGCTAGATTATAGGCTCTGGTTTCAAATGAACTTACATATTTGTACATGTATAAAGAGAGTTATTTTAAGGAATTGGCTCCTGTGATTATGGAAGTTGGCAAGTTCAAAATCTGAAAGGTGAGCCAGCAAACTGGAGACCCAGGAAACCCTATGCTGCAGATGATGTCTAAAGGCCAACTTTGCAGGATTATCTCTTGCTCAAGGAACGCTGGTTTTCTTGTTCTATTTAGGTTCATCCTTTGGCTGAGATCCATTCACATGATGTAGGGCAGTTTCTCATTGTACACTGATTAAAATGTCAGTTTCATTCAAAACATCCTAATAGCAACACCCAGAATATTTGGTCCGACATCTTGGGTACTTCATGGCAAAGCCAAGTAGACACAAAATTAACTATCACCAAAAAGGATCTTTGGGGGGGGGGGCATCAAGAAATCATGTATAATATTTTAGACTGTCTGACACATATTACAATCACAGAAGATGGTATCATGGTAATTATTGTTAAAAAAAAGTAATGATCAATATCTGTCTCTATTTTTCCATATAAGTATGAAAAAGTATTATTTTATATAGTAAAGGAGATAGTATTATTTTTCAAGACATATATATCTCTATACCTATTTAATAGTCATTAACTTCCCTTAAATTGTTTATCTCTCTGGTTCTTTTAACTTCCAGAACTCAACCTACAAACTATAAGTTCTAGCAATAATCAAATACTCAATGTGCTTACAACTATTAAACATTTACAAGGTTTACTTCGTGAACTCTTATTAACACTCAAAATTGAGCTCATAAGGTAACATATTTTTTTTAACTTTTCAGGGTATCATTAATGCTCTAAACTCTGCTCTGAAATCACAATATCGTTGCTTCTAATTTAATTACAGTATATTCATCAATCAAGTCATTTTCAGTGTTCAAAATTAGATTTTTAAGCGCTATGATTCTGAACATTTCTTTTGATTCAATAAGCAGTAGAATTGAGATTAGAAGGGAGCAATAGAATTCTGAGTTCAGTATCTAAATTGAGAAAGGTACTTTGTCAATTCATCTCAATATTAAAATGACATTTTAGGTACACAGGTTGTGAGCAATAGAAATTTGACTTGGCATACGCACTCTTCAACCTAGAGAAGTCTCTGAAAGGGAGAAAATAAAGGACATAGTGTAGCTTTTGTTAAGATTTTGCATGTTACTGAATCTAAAACAGAAGTCACTAGAATATAGGGTTGGCTATGAAGTCACTTATTTGTCTAAGATGGACACAGCTTAGAATATTAGAACAAATCAAGATTTAGGGCCTACTATCCCCCAAATGTAATTCCATAGCATAGAATTTTCTACTCCAATAAGAAAAAAATTCATACTCATGATAAAATAAAGAAACACTCTATTAATGTTAGAAAAATTACCTTTTGTTGAATTTGAATATTTTTTGTTCACAGTAAAAGAAAAAGTATTTTTGTCATTTGGAATGAAGGGCATTTAATTTACAGGATAACAGTAATTTCACATCAATAACAGTAAGAAAAATAAAGTAACAGTGGAGATAGTAATATTTTATCAGCCAAAACCAACAAATGGTGGAAACTTTTCAGAAGCTTTTGGGAGAACCAAACGGTCTGCTTCCACTTAATGCTAACGAGCCTAATCCTTGCACAAATTTTGGTTTGGCAGAAACTACAAGAGGAAGCATGGTCCATTGGGCTTTCAAAGCTTTAAAATGTTAAAGGAGGTGAGTTTGTAACTGAACCCAGATTTCCCCTAGAGCATATACCACAGAGGGGCTCATGAGTTACCAGGGGAAAAGTGTAAATCTGAAAGCCAGAGGTTGAGTTCACTTGCAAGGTCTGAACAGTGAAGAACTATAAAAAAGAAGTCACTCAGAGAACAAAATATCATTTTTTTATTAGATTTGGATTTTGGATCTGCTTTGGGTCCAAGGTCAGAATGAAATTTCTTCTCCTCTTCCTGGACTGGAGCTCTGCAGCATGGAGAATTTAGCATGAAGCTCAGACACTGACCTCGCCACCTGTTCTGGACCCACACACTGCCTCATGCTACGGAGACAGACATCTCCAGAAAAGCCCCAGGAAATCAGTAACAGGTAACCCAAGAATCTCCACCAAAAGAGAACATCAACATAGGCCATGTTTTCTACCACTAATAGAGTGTCAAGAAAGGATGAAAGTGTACTTTTTACAGATTGAAGACTATGAATAGAGACCCATAGAAAAAACAATCCCTCATTCTTCCTTTAGTAGCCTGAAGGAAAACTCTACATGAGTATAAATAAATAGGAAATAAGTCAATATTGTATGACGATTTTCACTGAATGTATAATCATGCATCAAAAAAACTAATTAAAAATAATTCTTGACCGAAATATATTAAACAGAAAAACATGTGTGAATAAGTGATCATATCACTAGTGCTTTATTTGAAAGACCGATCAAACTTAGATCCAGATGATTCAAATTATTTTGGGTTACAGCTACAGAGTTTAAAATACTTAGCACATGCTCTATGTTCTGCATTTGGCTAAAGCAGAGTTGATGAGTCACAGTATATATTATGTGTCCTATCAAAGTAAATGTTATCATTCAAGGCATTTGGTACTAAAATACATTTTGTACCAGTCTAACAGTTTGGACTCACGTTCTCTCAAGAGTAATTTTCAAGTTAAATATTAAATACCCATCTTTGTGAAAAGACATTTAATTGATATCAGATATCAGTGCAGGCATATTTGACCTTCTTATATTTCTTATATTTATTTTCAATAGTATACCAAGTTGGAATATGAAATACCTTATCCTTGCTGATAATACTTGAGGAACTATTTCAGTTGACATTAGTTATAAATTGACTAAACTTTACAAGCATTTTTTCATATGCCTGTGATTAGCATAAAAGCATGATCCCATTGTTGAGCAAATATTAAATTTTCCAGACATTTTTATTGTTACACAGGCTAGTTCTCTTTGAATTACTGCACATAAATAAATATGCATTTATATGTTAAAGCAAAAACACATATAGAACTAGAATAGAACTCTTGGATGATGGAAGAGTTTTGAGAATACAAATGAGTATTGAAAAAGGGCCCTCTGGTTTCCAGATACCACCACAACTGACTTTGAATATATATCATAGATAAAAGGAAACTGCACTGAATGTCGTTATTATCTGGCCATAGAATTATTGTAAATATAACTAAGGAAAGACTTATTTTGAATAAGACAATTAGAAACTCAGAAATTACTTTAAAGCATAGGTATAGGGATACAAAATTAAATGATAAAGATAGTATTTTGGGGCGCCTGGGTGGCTTAGTCGGTTAAGCGTCCGACTTTCGCTTAGGTCATGATCTCGCAGTTCGTGGGTTCGAGCCCCGCATCGGGCTCTGTGCTGACTGCCAGCTCAGAGCCTGGAGCCTGTTTCAGTCTGTGACTCCCTCTCTCTCTGACCCTCCTCTGCTCCCGCTCTCTCTCTCTCCTAGAAATAAATAAAAAATATTTAAAAAAAAAAAAAAAAGGTAGTATTTTGCAGTTTTAAGGCTGGAAAGGAGATTAACAAATACTTTCATTTACAAACAGAAAATATAAGAATTGAGTAAGAGACTTCAGTGTTACACAGCCTGGCTCATTTCTGAAACTAGATTTAAAGAATTTAAATACAACATTCTCTCATTGTCCATTCTGATGCTAGCACAAGAGAGGAAGAGTAACATAGTGCATAGTATGTGGAATGAAGCCCCGGGAGAGGTGCAGAGTACTACCTGCTAACCCATTTATCACGGTCTCTTCCTCAGACATTTCTCATTTCCTTATGTAGAAAATGAAGCACTGAGTGAAAATTAATTTGGTTGTGTTAAATACATATTTGTATTATTTTTAAAAGCCCTTTTATCATTAGAATGACATTCAGAAGCTATAAAGAGGCCAACACAACTAATGCAGAAAGAAACAACAGTTCATTAGTATTTATTTACTTATTTATTTTTAATATACAGTTGACCCTGAACAGCAAGGGTTAGAACTGCATCAACCCACTTATACACAGATTTTTAGCTCTGTAGTACTAGAAATGTAGTTCCTTTTCTTACGATTTTCTAAATAAAATTTTCTTTTCTCCAGTTTACTTTATTGGAAGAACACAGTGTAGTAAATATACAAAATACACATAAGTGGCTACATTATTGGTAAGACTTGGCAGTCAACAGTAGAATATTGGTTGAGTTTTGAGGGAGTCAAAAATTATTGTTGGAAATATTCCTTGTCTCCTTTGTGTGACATTAATGGAGACACTCAAACTTTATTATGTTTGCAAAGTATAATGTTCACTTAATCCATCTATATCAATATATATTTAAGATGAGCTTCTAATAAGCAGAATATACTTGGATTATGGGTTTTATTTTTTTATCCAGTATAAGTCTATCTTTTAACTGGCATATCTAAACTATTTACTTTAAATAGAGTTATGGAAATAATTCAGTAGGTTTACCTATTTATTTCTTTTGTTTTTTCTCTGCCCTCACCCTTTCCTGCCTTCATTTAGTTTATTGAAGTATATTTTCGGGGGGTTTTTTTGGAATTTGATTTTTTTGTCTCTGTGTTTTACTCTGTTTATGTAATACTTCTAGTGGCTCGCTAATTTCCATGGTCTATACACAGTTAATGCTTTCCCACTTAAGCATCAAACACTTATAACCATTTCCGCCTTTCCCTCTTTCCACCAACGCATGTGATATTTGACACAGGTATTGTACTCCATTCACAGAACAACTCTCTACAAAATATTAGTTTTGTTTCAGTAATGATACTTTTTTGAATAATTGAAGTGGAGGTAATATTCTACTATACCTACCCAAACATTTGTCATTTCTGAAATTCATTTCATCATTTCTAAAGTTTGGATTGTCCCTCTAGTCTCACAGTTTTGCAGAACTTTCTTTAGCATTTCCTTTAGAGTAGCACTTGCAATGGATTTTCTTAGCTTTTCATCATTCGAGAATGTCTTACTTGGCCTTTATTCCTGAATATTTCATTTGAATAGAGTTTTGAGCCTATGACTTTTTCTTTTTCTTCCTCTTGTCCCTTGAAAGGGGTTGTGTGCCTTCTGCTTTCCTTCTTTCCTCATGAGAAATTTGTAGTGATTGGAATGATATTTCCCCTGAACACAAATTTCCCTCCATTTTCAGTGTATCTGTATATGGTTTTCTTTGAGTCTGTCTTCTTTAAGGTTACCTGTGTATTTTTAATCTGTAAANAGCTCTCCTAGCTTCACATCCATGAGCTTCTTCTCCTTCATTGGTACGGGTGACGCCATCTTGGAGTCTTTTTCTAAATTGAGGAAGATTTCAAACATAATTTCTTTTATATCTCTCTCATCATTTAAAAATTATTTCTTCTCAGTGCTTCAGATTATCTAAATTTTATATATTTCTTTTCAAGTTTACATTCTCTTTCGTCCTCATCACCATCCTGCTGTTGAACCTACAAGTACATTATTTAATTTCAGGTACATTTTTAAACTCTGTTAACTTTCATTTGTTTTGTTTTTGTTTGTAATCTTTATTTTTTCTGATAACAATTCTCTCTCTTTTCCCTTATTTTGTTGTTGCCCTATCAATCATTTTTCTAGTTTGATTTACTTCCCCTATTCATACACTAGTCTCGACTTTTCAGAGTGTTCCAGTAATTGGTTGTTTTGTTTGTTTGTTTTGTTTTTTGTATTTTGTTTACATTATTTTAGTTGTAATCACTGGGAAGTATAGAATGCAGGGGGATTACTCAAAGTGAGCCAGCAGATGCTTAAGCTCTGAATATTTAACTTTGAAAAAAATAACCAAAACAAGATAGTGAAGAAATTCCTAAAATATCAATCAGAGAATATTGACCAGTACAAGAAGTCTGATTTTTAAAACTTTAAAACTCAAAATATAGGGTGTGGTTAACAGATTTTACCTGACTTGTTTTTCTCATTTTTCTTCAGATAAGAAAATTATGAATGAAACATTGACACTATATCAGAATTTATTCATTCAGGAATTATTCAGTCTTTATCAAAAATTGATTTGAAGTTGCATGGCAGCCAGATATCATGGCCTACAATGCCTAGTATTGAACAAGCCATTAAAAAGAAACCTGAAATAACAAGAAATAACTGTTATTATGATTACACAATATTGTACATCTTATTACTGCTCAGTGTTTTTTTACTGTCTTCTTTGTACACACTCGAGGATTATCACTCCCTAGGTCATTGAATTTAGGCACAATCATGTGAATTGTTTTGTTCAATGTTACATGAACAGAAGCATTAAAGATCTAGCATACAGTTCTCCATTCCTTTCCTCTTCCATTGCAAACTTTGAAGACATTTTAAGATGGTGGCATGTTAAGGTAGTGGAGTTGTCTTCAACTTGGATATTCCAAAATAAGACCCATCTGCCATAACCATGACGTGTAAGGGAGAAATTAGTCTTTGTTGTTGTTGTAGTTGAGAGTTGGAGTTGCCTGTTACTTCAAAATAGCCAAATACAGATTGATTGGTAAATGCAATATAACATGGATGCCTTAGCTCCTTCAGACTGCTATAACAAAATATTAAAAAATAAAGTTTTTAGCTTATAAAGAACAGAAATTTATTATTTTTGAATATATTAAAATTAAATTAATCTAAAAATTATCTGGTGTTAATATAATAATTCCAGCATTCTGTTGGTTAATATTTATATGGTATATCTTTTTCCTTCCTTTTGCTTTCAACTTCTTTTATCTTTAAATCTAAAGTATTATAGACTGCATATAGTTTGATTATATTACTTTTAAAATTATTTTGGGGGCACATGGGTTGCTTATTTGGTTAAGAATCTGACTCTTGATTTCAGCTCAGGGCATTATCTCACTCCTCATGGGAGTGAGCCCAGCACAGGGCTCTGTGTTGACACTGTGGAGCCTGCTTGGGATTCTCTCTCTCTCCCTCCTTCTTCCCCCCCACCTCCGGTTCCTGTAAGCACTCTCTCCCTCAGTTTAAATTAAATTAAATTAAATTAATGAAATTATTCTTTCAATCTGTGCTTTGTATGGAATGTTTATTGATTTGTATCTCTTACAGTTATAAATAAGGTAGGATTATATCTTCCATTTTGCTTTTGTTTCCTATATGTATTATCTTTATTTTCTTCTTCTTCTATTAATACCTTTTATAAACAAATGTTTTCTTTTTTATTATTTTAATTCCTTTGTCATTTCTCTTAATATCCTGAAATACATTCTTAATGGTTGCTGTAGGAATTAAAATTAATACCTCAACAATAAAAGTATAGTTTTGATTAAGGCCAATTTAATTTCAATAGTGTACAAAAACTTTCTCTATAGCTCTATTTCCTACCTACTTCTTTGTGAGATTATCCTTTGCAGACTCCCTACTCCAGTTTTACATATTAAATGCTCCTCAGCACAAATATGTAATTATTTATTTTGTTGTTTTTTAAATGAGATGGGCAGAAAGTTAAAAGTACACTTATATTAATTTTAAAAATGATTTTTATAATTACGTTTATCCTACAGTTAGTTGTTTTTGATTTGGTTTTGTTTTCAATGTCAATTCAATTTATTCTTTAGTGTCTTTTTATTTGCTAAGGATCTTTCAGTTTTTATCTGAAGATGTCTTAAATTTTGCTTCATTTTTTAGTAAGAGTTTTGTTGGATAGAGAATTCTGGATTGGAAGACTTTCTTTCAACATGTTTACATTATCCCACTGCTTCTGGACTCTGTGGTTTTTGATACAGAATCATATTTTAATCTTACTGTTGATCCCTTATATTTGATATATTATTTCTTCCCTCACAATAATCTCTTTGTCTTTGATATTCAACAGTTTTATTATTAAGTGTCTAGGTGTGGATCTCTTTTCATTTATTCTCCTCAGACTTCATTGAGCTTCTTAGATGTGTAATTGATATTTCTATCAAATTCAGGAATAATCTGACCATTATTTATTCAAATACTCTTTCTTCCTCCATCTACCTCTACTTGCCCTCTGTCTATTCCACCATATATATACATATATATATATATATGTATATATAGGCATATTTGAAGGTTTTCCACAGGTCTCTGAGGCTCTATTATATTATTCTGTTCTATTTTTTCCTCTTCCTCAGATTTGATCATCTCAATTGATCTATGTTCAAATTCATTGCTTTTTGCTTCTTTATTCAGCCAGCTTGATTCTGTTGTTTAGCTGTTAAAACACATTTATTTTACTTATTGTGTTTTAGCTCCAGGATTTTTATTTATTTTATAACCTATTCTCTATTTGGAAAGGCATTTCCACTAGCATTTTTAGATATTAATTATTTGAGCATATTTAAAATAGCCACTTTAAAGTATTCCCTATGAAGTTCAAAATCTAGGCTCCCTCATGTTCAGTTTCTACTTCTTTTCCCATATTGGCCAGTATATTGTTTGTATGGTTCATAATTTTTTTCTCAACTACCAGCATTTTTAAGTAATATAATGTGGCAACTCTAGACACTGGATCTGGATCTCTCTCCTTCCAAAAGTTTACTCTATTGCTGTTTGCTGTATTTTTGTTTGTTAATTTTGGCTTTTTTTTTTTTTTTTTTTTGCACTTTTCAAAAGTAACTTTCTGGGGTTTACNNTTTTTTTTTGTTTTTAGCACTTTGCATAAGTAACTTTCTGGAGTTTACATTCTATGTAAACGTTCTGTGTTGCCAGTGGAATCTCTATACATCATAGCTTAGTTGTCAGCTAATCACTGGTCAAAGCAATTCTTACATGCCTGGAGCCAGTAAGTCCTCGGGCTTTTGTCAACAGACTCTGTGTTTAGGGGCATATGTTCAATGCCCAGGCAAGCCGTTTACATTTATGCCTTAATCTTCACTTCCTGCTGTGCAGAACCACAGGACCAACAATGTTGAGGTCTAGGTCCGTCTCTGTTGTTTCTAGGCAGGTAGACCCTCTTGGTTGTGCAAATAGCCCCTTGCATCCCTCTAACCTTCTACATTTCCCAAAATGTGTCACGGCTTTTCAAAGTCCCTGTGGTTAGCTAATTCGTCAGCTTTCTTTTTTTAGGGTTCTTCTCATTTTGCTGTTTCTGTCACCTGTCATTGCCACCTCAGACAGCTCCAGTGTTAAACAACATGCTGATTGTTTATGATAAACATTCCCAGGGACAAACCTGTTCCTATGGGAGAACTGTAAATAAGTCAATTAGAGACACATTTTGCAAGTGAGATTTCCTGGGGAACTTTCAGAAATGTCAAATAATGACAAAATCTTGGAATGTGATTCCGAAAAAATTCCCACCTCTCTCTCTCCTTTTTAGTGCCTGTAATGTTACTCATACTCAAGTCTTCCATAGGAAAGGAGCTGGTAATAATGGCAATAGTGCAAGTTAAAATACCGCCAAGCTCACTATTATTCTGTTCTTTCCAACATTCATCTGTTTTTTGTTTTTTGTTTTTTCCCTAGAGCAAACACTCATAAGATAGTTGGAGTTCACTGCTTAATTTCCAGAGTTATGAAACCTTTGATTTTGACTTTTTTTTTTTCTAATTTTCTTATTGCTAGTATGGAGAAGATTTTCAGAAATTCTTTATCTGCCACTTCTACTGACACCACTCCTTCTTTACTATTTCTTATTCATATATTTGGAAATATCTTATTCACTTCAATTTACAATATTTTTGCTTTCTCAAAGGCCTCATCTTTATTACTATCTGCTTTGAACAAATTTTATGTCTTAGTCTAAAGGAATTTAATCTAAAAAAAGGATTCCCTTATATCTCTTAATATAACTCTATTATATATTAACCCACAATCCTATACTTTAAATCAAAATAATTACATGTGAATTTTTTAGTTAAATATCATCTTTAATCATAAGGTTGCAAGGTCTACGAGATCATGAATCAATTCTGTCTTGTTCTAGGCATCGTTCCTGGGATGTAGCATAATTCTTGAGTAGGTATCATCCAATAAAATAATGAAGCATGTGCATATAAGGATATTTATAGAAAATTTGAATAACTGTTTAAATACTGATAACTAAAGTTCTATGTATGTCGTAGACTCTGGGTCTAGAATTCTTTCTTGGGGAGCAAGAAAGCAGGACACAGGATTAAAATGCAAGAGATGGGTAATGTCCCAGAGAAGACAAGAGCCCCGATTAAGGGTCCTTGTTCCGTTTTATTAGGATCAGAGGGCTTACAGACTTGGTGTTGGAAGTGCGCAAAGACAATAAATCTGTGAACATTGACTCATGGACCTGAGAGAAAGAGGGTTTTGAAGATATACAGCATTAGGGATTTGGGTCAATAGAAAACAAAATCCTGGCTCTGGGCAGATGGCTGTTAATGGGAGACATGTGACGCCTTGTCTGTTTATCTCAGCTAGCCTAGAGGATAAGACAGGAAGAGCATGCTACCTCAAGGTCAACAAGGCACCTTTTGTTTATTAATTAGCTTGTCTCTGGGCAACTTCACCCAGCAGCAGCCTCTAGCTTGATTTACTTGTTTACCTAATTTGGCCCTTCCTTCCTGTGAAAGCAGCTTTCTGAGATAGTAGTAAATTCTGGGGACATATCCACTCTGAATACCTAATTTTATTTACCTACTATACCTTTGTATTGGGGCCTTTGCCCTGCCCTCTCTGTACTGGGGCCTTTGCCCTACCCTCTCTATACTTATTTACCTAATCTTGTTTACCCAAAGTTGGGTGTGAGCCTCCTATGGCTTTATAATTCTTTTTGCCTTGTTAACCCGTCAGTGAAGGCACAGGGAATTCCGAAGCTTATTCCCTACATATGTCCAGTCATTTACTGGTTGATTTGTCTTTCTTCTACCACTCATTTGCCATGAATACTCATCAGGAGTAACTTACCACGCCTTTAAAAAATGTATAATTTCTGGGGCACCTGGGTGGCTCAGTCGGTTAAGCATCTGACTTTGACTCCAGTCATGATCTGGTGGTATGTGAGTTTGAGCCCCGCATCAGGTCCTGTGCTTATAAAGTTTCAGATTCTGTGTCTCCCTCTCTCTCTCTGCCCCTCCCTGCTCATGCTGTCTCTCTTGCTCTCAAAAATAAATTAAAACATAAAAAAAATATAAAATATATATAATTTCCTAAAGTTGATTACATAATAAATAAATCATGAAATAAATGGGGTTAGAGGTAGATAGAAAATGTTGACCTGACCCAATATTTGGATCTAAAAAATTGACACCACAAAAGTCAACTCAGAAAAACATAAAAGTAAGGATATAAAACAGCATCTTGAAACACTAAACCTGGTAGATAATTCTTCAGAATTAATGTGATACTTTAGTTAAGTCTGTCAACAAAATAATATCAGAATGCCTATTTGTTGGAAGCCACAGGAATGTAAGAGGAGGAATGATCAAAACAGAGACAATTTAAAATAAGAGTAAGGCTTTCCTGCTATTCTCTGTTGTCATAATTTGGGCTCCTGTACCTTCATCTGCATTTCAGTTATTTCACCCACAGGTCCAACAACACCTTGGACCTCACAGTTTCAGAAATATGCATGTATCGGGTATCAGAGGACATTTATTGTGGCTAATTTACCTGCAGTTGAGAAGTGGGTAAGTGATTCATGTGAAGTCTAAAATAATTATTGGAAAATGTGAAAACTAGAATTCAATTTCCTTTATTTAAAATCTAATATGTTTTCACCTCACTCAAATGTCTTTTCATCCCAACCGTTTGTTCAGATTGTTCCTTTAGTTTATTCTTTTGGAACTTTTACAAGTATTGTGATACATATAATTTTTATATTTATTTTTTTCTTTTGTTGCTTGTCAAAACAAAACATGCATTAAGTCTTGCATAAAAGCATAGCAGTTTGCCCCCCAAAAATATACACTAATGACCCCACTCTCCTTAAATCATAATGGGGTGTACAGAGTTCTAAGAGGCTGTACCCTCCCCACCCAACTGGACCCTTCACTGAACTGTTAATACTGTTACATCCAGGCAATCTCCTGGAATGAGGAGATTCCCCTCAAAACTCTGGAGCATGAAAAACAGGGTCTCTCTTCTCTGGGACTCCACAGCCTACAGTCAGCAAGAGATGTCTGCTCACAGACGTTCAAATATAGATCACTCACTCTCTGAGATTCTGTTGCCCCCAGCTGATTAAATGTATCTCTACTGTGAGATAAAACTAGCTCAGAAGTTATCATTTTTTATTTATAATTCTATGTTGTTGTTTTTTTTTTAAATAAATCCTTTAGGACATTTTTTTCCGTCAAAGCTAAACTTTTCACTCAGAAAACTCAAGTTTTTAAACAGCTTTATTGTTGCATAATGTGTATAGAATAAATTTAGCTGTCTTAAGGGTGTAGTTCAATGACTTTTAGTAGATTTATGGAATGTGTGACTGTCAATGCCGTCCAACTTTAGAATATTTTCATTAACTCAGAAACATCCCTCATGCCAATTTACACTCAATCCATTTCCCATCCTACAGACTCAGGCAACTTGGAATTTGCTTTCTGTCTCTGCACATTTACATTTTCTAGATATTTCATATAAATAGAATCATGCAATGTGTGGTCTTTTGCATCAGACTCTTTCACTTAGCATAATGTGTTTGAGGTTAGTACTGAAATTTTGATAGGAATTCTATAACATCTGTAGGTTAATTGGGAGACAACTGCTATTTTAGTAACTTTAAGTCTTCTAATCAAATAATGTGAAATCGCCCTCTATTTATATAATGTTTTTAATGTTTTTTTTTTTATTTTTTGGTATAAATGTCTTGTACTTTTAAAAAAAATACTTCTAAGAATTTTATCTTTGCGATATTCTTGAATCAAGGAATTACTTAATTTCATGTTCAGAATATTCATTGCTGAATATTATAGAAATATAATAGCTTCATTGCTCCATCCTTTATTTGGTTGAATTCATGTGTGAAATCACCTATGCCATAGCTTTTCTTTCTGGGAAGATTTTTAATTACTAAATCAATACTTATACTTCTTATAGATCTGTTCAAAATTGAATTAGCTTCAGTAATTAAGTCACCTTGGGAATTGTGTTCACTAAAGATGCCTAATTTGTTGCCGTGACGTTGCTACTATTATTCCCTAAAAATCTTTCAACTAGTAAAGTCAGTAATAACATAACTTTTCTTTCATTTCTGATTTTGGAATTTGGGTCTTTTCTGTTTTTTTTTTCTTGTAAATCTAGCTAGAGATTTGTTCACATTTTGTTCACCTTTTCAAATAAATTTCAGCTTTAATTATTCAGTATTTTTAAATAGTTTATCAAATTTCTCTCTACTTTTATTTATTTCCTTCTTTTTATGTGCTCTAGATGCAGTTGGTTCTTTATTTTTTTGTTTCCTAAAGGAGAAGATTTCATTATAAAGACATTATTTATCCTACTTTTTTTTTTCTTTTATAGTTTGTTTAGTTGGTTTCCATTTAACACCCAGTGCTCATCCCAACAAGTGCCCTCCTCCATGGCCATCACCCCCCTTCCCCTTTCCCCCACCCCCTTCAGCTCTCAGTTTGTTCTCAGTATTCGAGAGTCTCCCATGGTTTGCCTCCCTCCCTCGCCCCACTATTTTTCCCCTTCTTCTCCCCCATGGTTCTCTGTTAAGTTTCTCCTGATTCACTTATAAGTGAAAATATATAGTGTCTGTCTTTCTCTGCCTGACTTATTTCACTTAGCATAGCACCCTCAAGTTCCATCCATGTTGTTACACATGGCCAGATTTCATTCTTTCTCATTGCCATGTACTATTCCATTGTATAGATAAACCACATCTTCTAAATCCATTCATCAGTTGATGGACATTTGGGCTCTTTTCATGATTTGGCTGTTGTTGAAAGTGCTGCTATGAACATTGGAGTACATGTGCCACTATGCATCAGTACTCCTGTATCCCTTGGGTAAATTCCTAGCAGTGCTATTGCTGGGTCATAGGGGAGTTCTATTATTATTTTCTTGAGGAACCTCCACACTGTTTTCCAGAGGGGTAGCACCAGTTTACATTCTCACCAACAGTGTAGGAGGTTGCCCGTTTCTCCACATCCTCGCCAGCATCTAGAGTCTCCTGATTTGTTTATTTTAGCCACTCTGACTGGCATGAGGTGGATTCTCAGTGTGGTTTTGATTTGTATTTCCCTGATGAGGAGGGTTTCTGAGGACCGTTTCATGTGTCTGTTGGCCATCTGGATGTCCTCTTTGGAGAAGTGTCTATACATGTCTTCTGCCCATTCCTTCACTGGATTATTTGTTTTCTGGGTGTGGTGTTTGGTGAATTCCTTATAGATTTTGGATACCAGCCCTTTATCTGATATGTCATTTGCAACTTTCTTTTCCCATTCCATCAGTAGCCTGTTAGTTTAATGGATTGTTTCCTTTGCTGTGCAGAAGTTCTTTATATTGATGAGGTCCCAATAGTTCAATTTTGCTCTTGATTCCCTTGCCGTAGGGGATGTTTCAAGTAAGAAGTTGCTGCGGTGGAGGTGAAGGAGGTTGTTTCCTGCTTTCTCCTCTAGGGTTTTGATGGTTTCCTATCTCACATTCAGGTCTTTTTATCCATTTTTGTGTATGGTGTGAGAAAATGATCTAGTTTGATTGTTTTGCACGTTGCTGTCCAGTTTTCCCGGCGCCATCTGTTAAAGAGGCTGTCTTTTTTCCATTGTATACTCATTCCTGTTTTGTCAACGATTAGTTGGCCATACAGTTGTGGGACCAATTCTCATTTTTTCTATTCCATTGGTCTATATGTCTGTTTTTCTGCCAGTGCCATACTGTCTTGATGATTATAGCTTCGTAGTAGTGGCTAAAGTCTGGGATTGTGATGCCTCCCATTTGGTTTTCTTCTTCAATAATACTTTACTTATTTGGGGTTTTTTGTGGTTCCATACAAACTTGAGGATAGTTTGTTCTAGCTTTGAGAAGAATGCTGGTGCAATTTTGATTGGGATTGCATTGCATGTTTAGATTGCTTTGGGTATTATCGACATTTTAGCAATATTTCTTCTTCTGATCCATGAGCATGGAATGTTTTTCCATTTCTTTGTGTCTTCTTCCATTTCCTGCATAAGTTTTCTATAGTTTTCATCATACAGATCTCTTGTATCTCTGGTTAGGTTTATTCCTAGGTATTTTACGGGTTTTTGTTTTGTTTTTTGTTTTTTTGTTTTTTTGGTGCAGATATGAAAGGGATCAGTTTCTTGATTTCTCTTTCTGTTGCTTCATTGTTGGTGTATAAAAATGCAACCGATTTCTGTACATTGATTTTGTACCTTGCAAATTTGCTGGATTCATGGAACAGTTCTAGTAGGCTTCTGGTGGAGTTTGTTGGGTTTTCTATGTAGAGTATCATGTCGTCTGCAAAAAATGAAAGTTTGACTACTTCTTTGCCAATTCTGTTGCCCCTTATTTCCTTTTGTAGCCTGATTGCTGATGCTAGGACTTCCAGCACTATGTTCAACAACAGTGATGAGAATGGACATCCCTGTGGTGTTCCTGATTTCAGGGGGAAAGCTTTCAGGTTTTCCCCACTGAGGGTGATATTAGCTGTGAGCTTCTCATAGATGGCTTTTATGATGTTTATAAGTAAGTTCTTTCTTTCCCGACTTTCTCGAGGGTCTTTATTAAGAAACGATGCTGTACTTTGTCAAATGCTTTTACTGCATCTATCGACAGGATCATATGTTTTTTGTCATATCTTTATTTAATGTGATGTATCACATTGATTGATTTGTGAATATTGAACCAGCCCTGTTAACACAGGAATGAATCCCACTTGATCTTGTCAGACGATTCTTTTTATGTGCTGTTGAATTCGATTTACAAGTATCTTGTTGAGGATTTTTGCGTCTGTATTTATCAAGAATATTGGCCTGTAGTTCTCTTTTTTTGCTGGGTCTCTGTCTGGTGTGTGAATCAAAGTGATGCTGGTTTCGTAGAATGAGTTCGGAAGTTTTCCTTCCATTTCTATTTTTTTGGAGTATCTTGAGAAGAATAGGAATTAACTCTGATTTAAATGTCTGGTAGAATTCTGCAGGGAAGCCATCTGGCCCAGGGCTCTTATTTTTTGGGAGATTTTTGATCAGTGATTCAATTTCTTTACTAATTATGGGTCTGTTCAGATTTTCTATCTCTTCCCGTGTGAATTTTGGTAGTGAGTGTGTATTTAGGAATATGTCCATTTCTTCTAAGTTGTCTAGTTTGTTGGCATATGTTTTTTCATAGTATTCCCTGATAATTGCTTATATTTCTGAGGAATTGNCTCACATTCAGGTCTTTTTATCCATTTTTGTGTATGGTGTGAGAAAATGATCTAGTTTGATTGTTTTGCACGTTGCTGTCCAGTTTTCCCGGCGCCATCTGTTAAAGAGGCTGTCTTTTTTCCATTGTATACTCATTCCTGTTTTGTCAACGATTAGTTGGCCATACAGTTGTGGGACCAATTCTCATTTTTTCTATTCCATTGGTCTATATGTCTGTTTTTCTGCCAGTGCCATACTGTCTTGATGATTATAGCTTCGTAGTAGTGGCTAAAGTCTGGGATTGTGATGCCTCCCATTTGGTTTTCTTCTTCAATAATACTTTACTTATTTGGGGTTTTTTGTGGTTCCATACAAACTTGAGGATAGTTTGTTCTAGCTTTGAGAAGAATGCTGGTGCAATTTTGATTGGGATTGCATTGCATGTTTAGATTGCTTTGGGTATTATCGACATTTTAGCAATATTTCTTCTTCTGATCCATGAGCATGGAATGTTTTTCCATTTCTTTGTGTCTTCTTCCATTTCCTGCATAAGTTTTCTATAGTTTTCATCATACAGATCTCTTGTATCTCTGGTTAGGTTTATTCCTAGGTATTTTACGGGTTTTTGTTTTGTTTTTTGTTTTTTTGTTTTTTTGGTGCAGATATGAAAGGGATCAGTTTCTTGATTTCTCTTTCTGTTGCTTCATTGTTGGTGTATAAAAATGCAACCGATTTCTGTACATTGATTTTGTACCTTGCAAATTTGCTGGATTCATGGAACAGTTCTAGTAGGCTTCTGGTGGAGTTTGTTGGGTTTTCTATGTAGAGTATCATGTCGTCTGCAAAAAATGAAAGTTTGACTACTTCTTTGCCAATTCTGTTGCCCCTTATTTCCTTTTGTAGCCTGATTGCTGATGCTAGGACTTCCAGCACTATGTTCAACAACAGTGATGAGAATGGACATCCCTGTGGTGTTCCTGATTTCAGGGGGAAAGCTTTCAGGTTTTCCCCACTGAGGGTGATATTAGCTGTGAGCTTCTCATAGATGGCTTTTATGATGTTTATAAGTAAGTTCTTTCTTTCCCGACTTTCTCGAGGGTCTTTATTAAGAAACGATGCTGTACTTTGTCAAATGCTTTTACTGCATCTATCGACAGGATCATATGTTTTTTGTCATATCTTTATTTAATGTGATGTATCACATTGATTGATTTGTGAATATTGAACCAGCCCTGTTAACACAGGAATGAATCCCACTTGATCTTGTCAGACGANTTTTTTGGTGCAGATATGAAAGGGATCAGTTTCTTGATTTCTCTTTCTGTTGCTTCATTGTTGGTGTATAAAAATGCAACCGATTTCTGTACATTGATTTTGTACCTTGCAAATTTGCTGGATTCATGGAACAGTTCTAGTAGGCTTCTGGTGGAGTTTGTTGGGTTTTCTATGTAGAGTATCATGTCGTCTGCAAAAAATGAAAGTTTGACTACTTCTTTGCCAATTCTGTTGCCCCTTATTTCCTTTTGTAGCCTGATTGCTGATGCTAGGACTTCCAGCACTATGGTCAACAACAGTGATGAGAATGGACATCCCTGTGGTGTTCCTGATTTCAGGGGGAAAGCTTTCAGGTTTTCCCCACTGAGGGTGATATTAGCTGTGAGCTTCTCATAGATGGCTTTTATGATGTTTATAAGTAAGTTCTTTCTTTCCCGACTTTCTCGAGGGTCTTTATTAAGAAACGATGCTGTACTTTGTCAAATGCTTTTACTGCATCTATCGACAGGATCATATGTTTTTTGTCATATCTTTATTTAATGTGATGTATCACATTGATTGATTTGTGAATATTGAACCAGCCCTGTTAACACAGGAATGAATCCCACTTGATCTTGTCAGACGATTCTTTTTATGTGCTGTTGAATTCGATTTACAAGTATCTTGTTGAGGATTTTTGCGTCTGTATTCATCAAGGATATTGGCCTGTAGTTCTCTTTTTTTGCTGGGTCTCTGTCTGGTGTGTGAATCAAAGTGATGCTGGTTTCGTAGAATGAGTTCGGAAGTTTTCCTTCCATTTCTATTTTTTTGGAGTATCTTGAGAAGAATAGGAATTAACTCTGATTTAAATGTCTGGTAGAATTCTGCAGGGAAGCCATCTGGCCCAGGGCTCTTATTTTTTGGGAGATTTTTGATCAGTGATTCAATTTCTTTACTAATTATGGGTCTGTTCAGATTTTCTATCTCTTCCCGTGTGAATTTTGGTAGTGAGTGTGTATTTAGGAATATGTCCATTTCTTCTAAGTTGTCTAGTTTGTTGGCATATGTTTTTTCATAGTATTCCCTGATAATTGCTTATATTTCTGAGGAATTGTTGTAATAAGTCCATTTTCATTCATGATTTTATCTGTTTGGGTGCTCTCTCTTCTCTTTTTGAGAAGCGTGGCTAGGTTTGTCAATTTTGTTTATTTTTTCAAAAAACCAACCGTTGGTTTCATTGATCNTGATTGATTTGTGAATATTGAACCAGCCCTGTTAACACAGGAATGAATCCCACTTGATCTTGTCAGACGATTCTTTTTATGTGCTGTTGAATTCGATTTACAAGTATCTTGTTGAGGATTTTTGCGTCTGTATTTATCAAGAATATTGGCCTGTAGTTCTCTTTTTTTGCTGGGTCTCTGTCTGGTGTGTGAATCAAAGTGATGCTGGTTTCGTAGAATGAGTTCGGAAGTTTTCCTTCCATTTCTATTTTTTTGGAGTATCTTGAGAAGAATAGGAATTAACTCTGATTTAAATGTCTGGTAGAATTCTGCAGGGAAGCCATCTGGCCCAGGGCTCTTATTTTTTGGGAGATTTTTGATCAGTGATTCAATTTCTTTACTAATTATGGGTCTGTTCAGATTTTCTATCTCTTCCCGTGTGAATTTTGGTAGTGAGTGTGTATTTAGGAATATGTCCATTTCTTCTAAGTTGTCTAGTTTGTTGGCATATGTTTTTTCATAGTATTCCCTGATAATTGCTTATATTTCTGAGGAATTGTTGTAATAAGTCCATTTTCATTCATGATTTTATCTGTTTGGGTGCTCTCTCTTCTCTTTTTGAGAAGCGTGGCTAGGTTTGTCAATTTTGTTTATTTTTTCAAAAAACCAACCGTTGGTTTCATTGATCTGTTCAACTCTTTCTTTGGATTCTATATTGTTTATTTCTGCCCTGATTTTTATTATTTCTCTCCTCCTACTGGGTTTGGGGTGCTCTTTTTGCTCTCTCTCTAGTTCCTTTTGGTGACCTGTTAGATTTTATATTTGAGATTTTTCTATTTTTTTTAATTGGCCTGGAGTGCAATGTACTTTCCTTTTAGGACTGCCTTTGCTGCATCGCAAAGCATTTGAATTGTATTTTCATTTATATTTGTTTCCCTATATTTTTAAGTTTCTTCTCTAATTGCCTGGTTGGTCCTTTCATTCTTTAGTAGGGTGTTCTTTAACCTCTATGTTTTTGAAAGTTTTCCAGTCTTTTTCCTGTGATTGATTTCAAGATTCAGAGCATTGTGATCTGAAAGTGTGCATGGTATGATCTCAATTCTTCTATATTTAATGAGACCTGCTATATGACCCAGTATGTGATCTNTTTTGGAGTATCTTGAGAAGAATAGGAATTAACTCTGATTTAAATGTCTGGTAGAATTCTGCAGGGAAGCCATCTGGCCCAGGGCTCTTATTTTTTGGGAGATTTTTGATCAGTGATTCAATTTCTTTACTAATTATGGGTCTGTTCAGATTTTCTATCTCTTCCCGTGTGAATTTTGGTAGTGAGTGTGTATTTAGGAATATGTCCATTTCTTCTAAGTTGTCTAGTTTGTTGGCATATGTTTTTTCATAGTATTCCCTGATAATTGCTTATATTTCTGAGGAATTGTTGTAATAAGTCCATTTTCATTCATGATTTTATCTGTTTGGGTGCTCTCTCTTCTCTTTTTGAGAAGCGTGGCTAGGTTTGTCAATTTTGTTTATTTTTTCAAAAAACCAACCGTTGGTTTCATTGATCTGTTCAACTCTTTCTTTGGATTCTATATTGTTTATTTCTGCCCTGATTTTTATTATTTCTCTCCTCCTACTGGGTTTGGGGTGCTCTTTTTGCTCTCTCTCTAGTTCCTTTTGGTGACCTGTTAGATTTTATATTTGAGATTTTTCTATTTTTTTTAATTGGCCTGGAGTGCAATGTACTTTCCTTTTAGGACTGCCTTTGCTGCATCGCAAAGCATTTGAATTGTATTTTCATTTATATTTGTTTCCCTATATTTTTAAGTTTCTTCTCTAATTGCCTGGTTGGTCCTTTCATTCTTTAGTAGGGTGTTCTTTAACCTCTATGTTTTTGAAAGTTTTCCAGTCTTTTTCCTGTGATTGATTTCAAGATTCAGAGCATTGTGATCTGAAAGTGTGCATGGTATGATCTCAATTCTTCTATATTTAATGAGACCTGCTATATGACCCAGTATGTGATCTATCTTGGAGAATGTGCCATGTGCATTTGAGAAGAAAGTGAATTCCATAGCCTCAGGACGTAGAGTTCTAAATATATCTGTCAAATCTATCTGGTCCAATGTGTCATTGAAGTCCATTGTTTCTTTAGTGATTTTCTGTCTAGTTAATCTATCCATTGATTTAATTGGAGTATTAAAGTCCCCTGCTATTAGCACATTCTTATCCATAAGATTGTTTCTGTTTATTTGGGAAAACCTTTATCTTTCCTTCTATTCTGAATGATAGGCTTGCTGGATAGAGGATTCTTGGCTGCATATTTTTTTCTGTTCTTCACATTGAAGATTTCCTGCCATTCCTTTCTGGCCTGCCAAGTTTCAGTAGATAGGTCTGTTATCACTCTGATAGGTTTTCCTTTGTATATTAGGGCCCTTTTATCCCTAGCTGCTTCCAGAATTCTCTCTTTGTCCTTATATTTTGCCAGGTTCACTATGATATTTCGTGCAGAAGATCAATTCATGTTGTGTCTGAGGGGAGTTCTCTGTGCCTCTTGGATTTCAATGTCTGTTTCCTTCCACAGATTGGGGAAGTTCTCAGCTATGATTTGTTCCAATCATAGTTCCAATCAAGTGTTCCCCTTGAACACCTTTACCTCTCTTCTTCCTATGATACTGATATTGTTTTGTTTGATTGTATCACTCAGTTCTCAAATTCTCCTTTCATGTTTCTCGATCAGTTTCTCTCTCTTTTTCTCGGCTTCCTCTTTTTCTATAATTTTGACCTCTAATTCACCTCTTCTCCTCTCTGCTTCTTCAATCCATGCATTGGTCGCCTCAATTTTATTCACCTCATTTATAGAATTTTTTAATTCATCACAACTATTTTTAAGATCTCTAGTCTCTGTAGCAATAGCTTCTCTGATGTCTTCCATGCCTTTTTCAAACCCAGAGATTACTTTCATGACTATTGTTCTAAATTCTTGGTCCATTATGTTGCTTATATCTGTTTTGAGCGGTTCTTTAGCGGTTACTTCTTCCTTGAATTTCTTTAGAGGAGAGTTCTTCTGTTTTGCCATTTTGGTTAGGTTTCGGTCTCTTGTTAGTTTTAAAAGCTTGTTATGTGCTCCGCACCTTCAAGTACTGCTGTATTAAAGAAGGCTCATTGACTATCCAGGCCCTGTCCTTTCAGGAAGTGTTCTTTTAATGGTGTCTCTTGTTCCCTCTTGTTAAGACTTTGGTTATTTCATTTCCCTACTTGTAGAGGTACTTGGGATTCTCCACCATGTGTACTTTGGCTTGTTTCTTGAGGTAGCCTTGGAAAGGAAAACAGGCAAACAAACACACAGGGAATAAAGGCATGCGAACACACAGACAAATCCAACAAACAAGCAAACCAAAAGGGAAAAAGAAAAAGAAAAGAAAAACCCCAAAAGACAAAAGATAGTCTAAAAGCATAAAACCAGAATTTCTAGCTACAAATAAAGAGCAGAGTGTATGCAGTGCTAATGGAAGAGCATTTACAAAGAGAGAAATGACTGGGGCAGGGAGAAAGCGAAATTGGACAATGACCAGGCAGAGAGACTTAATTCAGAGAGAGAAAGAGGAGAATAGGGTAGGAGGTGAGGAGAAAAAGGAAAGATAATGTTACCTAAAGAATCTATCTAGTCTGATTACTCCAGAAATAGGAAGATAACAATGGAGGTGTAGAATACACATCTAGAGTGTATTGAATATGACTGTTTAAACAAACCAATGACCAGAGTGGCCTGTCTAGCAGAGGGGAGGGATACAAATGAGACAAGGGAAAATATATCCGAATAGGAAGAATTGATCTAGAATTAATCACGGCAGTGCATCCAGGTTGGTCTTGTCCTGGGCTCTGGTTAAAAAAAAAAAAAAAAGCAGCTCTCCAGTGCAGATGGGTGTGGTTTGGTGTAGGCAGGTCTGGTCTCTCCAAGGTGGTCCCACCAGCAGCTCTCTGAGACCCCGCCTTGGTGGTTGTGGGGAGAAAGATGGCAGCGCCCCATTCCCTTTTCAAACCAAGCATTGCAAATCATCTTTTTGGGTCCGATATCCATTTGCCGTTGGTGTAGCCAAGGTGAGCCATGTTTTATGTCCCATGCCCCGCCTTGTTTCCAGGTCTTAGTCTGTGTGCTTTATTGATAATGCCGGAATTGTAATCCTGCAGGCCTGGCCACTTCCCAACCGGGGATGAGCTGGGAGAGCAGTGGAGCAGTCTCTCCTGGTGCCGCCTGGGACCCAGACACCCAGCCCAATGCCAGCACCACAGCTAGAAATAGGATCACTCTCTAACCCTCCCCTGCTCATGCTGCCTCTCTCTCTCTCTCTTAGAAATAAATAAAACGTTTTAAAAACATAATATATATAATACATTGATATATACATATAATCAGTTAAAGCAGTGCTTAGCAGGAAAGTCCACAGTAAAGTATATATTAAAATAGAACAGCTTGGGGAAGCAAGATGGCAGAGAAGTAGGGAGCTCTGTACACTTCGCTAGTCTGCACCTCTCAAACAGAGAAGGCCTGAAGCCAGAGGACACTGAACCGCAGGAGTCTGGGAGAAAAAGAGACAGGAGTTCACTAAGAAGACAGCCTCATAGGTGCATGCTTTTGAACTGGGGAAGATAAAAACGGGCTGGGACTCTGAGACACAGAGGGGATGGAGGGGAGGGAGCCTTCCTCTCCGTGGGGAAGAGAAAGAGCTGCTGAAAATGCTCATAGAACTGTCTCTGGAGAAGAGGAAAAACCTCAGCCAGGGATTGAGAGGGTCCCAACACCCCATCCCTAACGGCAGAGTGTTCAGAGAGAGAGGGGAACACAGAATCAGAAGCAGGCTCCAGACTCTGAGCTGGCTGTCAGCACAGAGCCCAACGTGGGGCTCGAACCCACAAACCATGAGATCATGACCTGAGCCAAAGTGGGAAGTTTAGCTGACTGAGCCACCCAGATGCCCCATATTATATATATTATTTATATATAGTCATTTTGTTGGGCATACCTTCAACCTATGTGTATATTTGAACACAGTGTATATTTTATAAGCACAGTTGGATATTATTCCTTTTAAAAAATCTAATCTGGAAATCTCTGCCTTTGAATTGGAGTGTATAACCTATTAGCACTTAATATTATTATTATTAATCTTTTGGGGTGTATGTCTGCAGGTAACTCTTTGTTTTCTTTATAGTTTGTGTCTTTTGATGTTTCTGCTCTTTGATCACCTCCATGAAAAATATTTTCTAAAATATCATTTTAACATATTCATGATTTTTATTATTTTTAAGTACTTTTCTTAATGATTGTGCTGGTGACTATTATAAAATATTAATATATTATTATAATCTACTTATGATTAATACTGGATTAATTCCAGTAAAATATAGAAAAGTTGTCCCATATTAGCTCCATTTTCTCCTCCATCTGTTCATGAAGAGTGGATGTTGTTCTATTTAGATCTTTAAGTTTGTTGCAATAGTGTTTGGCAGATCATTGCACCAGTTTTCCATACCTTTTAAAAACTTATTTCTAAGTATCTTATTCTTTTTGATACTCTTCTATTTGAAAGTATTTTCTTAAATTTCATTCTTAGGTTATGCATTGCTGATGTATAAACTACAATTGATTTTTTTATATTAATCTTATATTTTGATATTTTCCTACTTGTTTATAAATGTTAAATGTTTTTTTGATGAATTCTTTAGTGTTTTTCACATGTAAAATCATATCACCTTGAATAGATTTATTTGTATCTCTCCATGTTTAGTCTATATGCCTTTTATTTTATTTTTTTTTATTTTGCCTAATTTCTCTAGTAAGAACCTCACAGATATTATTGAATAGAGATAGTAAGAATGGAAGTTCAGGAGCGCCTGGGTGGCTCAGTCGGTTAAGCATCTGACTTTAGCTCAGGTCATGGTCTCACAGTTCATGGGTTCGAGCACTGCGTTGGGGTCCGTGCTGACAGCTAGTTGAGAGCCTGGAGCCTGTCTTCGGATTCAGTGACTCCCTCTCTCTCTGACCCTCTCCTGATCACGCTGTCTCTATCTCTCTCTCAAAAATAAACTTAAGAAAAAAACATTTAAATAAATGGAAATTCAATTCTTCCCGATATTAGGGGGAGAGCATGAAAATTTTGACTACTGTATGTAAGGTTAACTTTGGGTAAATATCCTTTGTTAGGTTGAGGAAGTCCTTTCTTTCTTTTTTTAAAATGTTTATTTATTTTAAGAGAGAGAGAAAGGTGGAGGGAGAGAGAGAATCCCATGCAGGCTCTGTGCTGTCAGCACAGAGCTCCATGCAAGGCTCCATCAACTGTGAGGTCAAGACCTGAGCCAGAATCAGGATTCAGAGGCTTCACCAACTGAACCACCCAGGTACCCCAAATAAGTCCTTTATATCTGTATTGTTAGTACTTTATCCTGTAACAATGTTGTACTTTTGGAAATGATTTTTATATGTATATAGAGATGATAATGTGATTTATGTATTGTGTTTTTATTGGTTTGGGTATGTTGAGCCAACTGCAGTGCTGGGATAAAATCCACTTCATCAGATTCTATAATCTTGGGGGGAAATGCAGAGCTGGATTCAGTTGTCCTGTTATTTTGTTAAAGATATTTTCATCTTGGGGTGCCTGGGTGGCTCAATTGGTTAAGCGTCCAACTTCAGCTCAGGTCACGATCTCATGGTTCGTGGCTTCACGCCCTGCATCGGGCTCTGTGCTGACAGCTCAGAGCTTGGAGCCTGCTTCAGATTCTGTGTCTCTCTCTCCCTCTGACCCTTTTTAGTTTACTTTTGTTTTTGTTTTCATGTATATCTTTGATTTTGTTGTTAGAGTGATACTGACTCACAGCATGAGACAGAAAGCAGTCTTTCATCCTGCAATCAGCTTGCAACTTTAACTATAGTGTAAAGGATTGGCAATTTTTTATTGTTCAGTTGAATATGTTAATGAAACTATATAGAGTTGAGCTTTTCTCAGTGGCAAATATTTAAATTAGTAATTTATTATCTTTACTTTGTATAGATTTACTTACATTTTATATTCGTATGAGGCAATTGCTATAGTTTTTGCCTTCCTAGCAATTTTTTCTATTCTTTCGGTTGTGCCTTTGTTTGCATCTCAAGGTATTTTCTATTTTTTCAGTGATTTCCTCTTTAGGTTTTTTTAATGCATTGTGTAATTCCATATATCCTCACATTCTCATTTCCTTTCCTTATTGAATTACAATTTTATTCTATAGTAGTTATAAATATTTATTTGTATTATATCAAATTTACCTATTTATTAGGACTTGTTTTCTAATTTAACATACAGTTCACTTGTTTTATAATTTAGCATACAGTCCATAATAGGGCATGTGCCATAGGCACTTGAGAAGAATGTATATTTTGCATTGGTTTTGTGGAGTGCCCTATAGGTATCTATTATGTATAATTGTTTACACTGTATTCAAATTCCTTATTTAATTGCTGGTGTTTTGCCTAGCTGTTCTAACCATTATTGAGTAAGATATTGACCTGTCAAACTTTATTTTTAATTGTGTAAAAACAAAAAAAAAATGTGTTTGTTTTTTTTTTTAACTTCCCTCACTTTTGGTTTCACCTATATTTGGGCCTTATTATTACATGTTTATTTGTCTACGTAGTTTATATATTCTTGATAGATTGACAGTATATTATTAAATTTCTCACTTAATGTTTAATGACTTTTTTTGGCTTTCACATGTATATTTTCATATATTAGTATAGTTATTCTTGTTTTTTCACTGTAGGGGTTTGCATTGTACTAAGATATTTTTTTCCATTAAATTTTCAGCATGTTTCTATCTTTTATTATTTATATTAAATTTCTTTAATGTTTATTTATTTTTGCAAGGGAGCTTGCTGGGGCCAGGCAGAGAGAGAAGGAGACAGAGAATCTGAAGCAGGCTCCATGCTGTCAACACAGAGTCCAACATGGGACTTGAACTCACTAATGGTGAGATCATAATCTGAGCCAAAGTCAGATACTTAGCTGACTGAGCCCTAACATGCTTGTATCTTTTAATCTAAGGTGAGAGGAGTATGGACACTATATAGTTTGAATATTCTTTTTTATGTATTTATTTTGAGAGAGAGGAAATGTGAGTAGGGACAAAGAGAGAGGGAGAGAGAAAGAATCCCCAGAAGGCTCCGTGCTCAGCCTGTAGGACAAGGAGACCTTGGCGACCTTGACCTGAGCTGAAATCAAGAGTGGGAAGCACCCAGTTTCCCCACTTTAGATCATTTTTGTATCTAGTTGATATTTTGTTTTTTGATTAGATTTCTAGATCTTTCACACTTAATGTAATTATTGAATAGAGTGGATTTATGTCTGCTATTTTTCTTCCTTTATTTCTTAAATAAACTGCATGTCTCTTATCCTTTTCACTTCTTTACTGCTATCATTTTATTAAGTGGGTATATTCTAGTGTAAGATTTAAATTTACTTAATAGATGGTAATTATATTTTTGAAATATTTTCATAACGGTTGCTCTGGATATATATATATATATATATATCTTAAATCATTCGAATGTTCTTCATACTTAATTTTGGTGTAGTAAAGAGATTTTCTTACTGTATATTTCCATTCTGGTGGTATCATTGTTTTGAATATTACCTCTGCTTATTTTAAACACAATAGTACACTGTTGTAATTTTCACTCTATGTAATCTTAATTTTTTTCATGAAGTGAGGAAAAACAAGATAAAGCATTTATACATAAAAATCGTTGTATTAATGTTATTTACCATTCTGGCTATAGATTCATATTCCCATCTGTTGTAATGTCCTCATTCTAATAAAATTATATTTCCACTCATTTTTAGTGCTGTGAGTGCAAAATATAATATATATCTTTATGCTTTAAGACCAACAACATAATTATATACATTTGTTTTATTTAATTGATTTATAAATCTGTTAACCATCAGGAGAAAGATGCAATCATACTGTATTTTATATTTATGAATATAATCCCATTACCAATGTTGTTTTTTAATGCAGATTCCAGTTAGTCTCTGGTATCTCTTGCCTTCAGCCTGAAGAATTTCCTTTACTATTTATTGTTAAGTCAGGTGTGCCCGCAACAAATTCCCTCAGTTTTCATTTATGTCTGAAAAACTTTGTTTTACTCTAATTGTATGAGATAATTTTGAATTATAAAATACTATAAGGCATTTTTGTTTGTTTTTATTTTTAATCTGCACACTGAAATCTTGTCGCCTTGCCTTCTGGCTTCCACTGTTTCTGATCAGGTGCCATCTGCCGCTCACATTGGGGTTCTCTTACGAGTCATTCTTCTGCTTTGAAGAGTCACTCTTTCCTTTGACTTTCATCCCTTTACTAAAATGAATGCTAATCTCTTTATATATCCTGCTTGTAGTTTGTTGCATCCTTGAATATGTAAACTCTTGTTTTCCATCAGGTATGTGAAATTTTAACAGGTTATTTTTTTTTTTAATATATGTATTTTTCTTTTCTGTCCTTTCTTTCTTGTCACCCATGCTCTGTTCCAAATAAAGTCTGTTTCCTCAGGCAGTGTTGTGGAGGTCTTTATCTGCATGACCTGTCTCACCCTCTGGAAAGAAACTCTTTGTAATTGTACAGTAGCTGCTGGTGGCAACAATTCCACTTCTTCTGGAATGACCCCCTCCTCTATGAGAAAGTACAGAATGCTGTGGTCTGGCTTCATATTCATAGCTTCTCCTCTGGCTGTGTAACCGTCTCTTCTCTGAGGAGCTAAGGGAAGGGAAATGAGGGCCAGCTATTTTTAGAGTGCCTCACCTGGAGCATAACTTCTGTTTTATGAGTAGAAGTTGACTGGGGAAGCCAGGCCTAATCCTTCTAGTCTTGCTCACCCAGAATAGAGCTTTGGCATCATGGTTCTGGGGGAGATAAGAAACATTTGTGGCCTGTCTCTGCCGGGATGAAAATGTAACTGTAGCCCTAGGCCTGATCTGGGGGCAGAAAGAGCCCCTGTCTTCTTGGTTTAATCTGCCCTGTGTAGGGTGCCCAGAAAAGTTTCTAGAAGATGGAACCAAATAGGAAAAGAAGCATATCATGGCTAAAATGATACAGATGCTTGCCATTATTATGCAAATATATGGATTCTCTTTGATGAATCATTATCTACTTGGTCTATGCCTTTTGACAATTTCCAATGACTAAGTGATTTTTTTTTTAAAGATGATTTTTCTATTGCTAAATCTTTTTGTGTGTGTGTGGAAATAGGTTTACTATTCTCCACCCACTGCAATCCTAGAATTTTGAACTTTTTAAGATAAATGAATCATATGATAATAACCTTCTTCCAGGCTTTTTGGGCTCAACATTGTGTTTTGAACATTCATTCATATTGTTGATTTTAAACATAGTAGGTTATCTTCATTGGAGTATTGTAGAAAATTGTGTCAGTCGGTCACAATTACAAATCCATTGGACGAAAAGTCATTTGTGTCATTTCTAGTTTGGGACCACAATAAATAACTCTCCTATAAGCATTTTTCCCTATCTTTTAGTGAATATACGTACATATTTCTCTTGAACACATACCTAGGAGAGGTATTTTTAGTCATCTGGTGTCAGACACATGTTTTACTTATTAGAAACTGCCAAGCTCTTTTGTAAAACGATTTTACTGAAATACATGTCTACCAGTGGTGTACAAAAGACCCAAAGGTCCACTCTCTCTTCAATACTTGGTATTGTCTGTCACTTTCATATTGGTTGGTATAAAGTTGTATCTCATTATAGTTTGATTTAATATTTTCTTTTGGCTAATGAGATTAAAAATACCTTTTCTTATGTTTATTGATCATTCAGGTGTTTCCTTATGTTACATGCCTGGTGAATTCTTTTGCATTATTACTTTTATTACTATTATTATCAATTAGTCATACAAATTTCTAAATTGAAAGTGACTGATACTATCAGTTAGTATTACAGTAATGATAATGTTGATATAAAATATATCATGTACACACATACACACACACACCACTTCATGTTTAGTCTTTGAATCATAAGTACCTATTTCAAGTCTAGGTTACCTGAAAATTTATTTTATATTCACAGAAGAGAGATTTTTTTCCAGTCCACTGGGTTTATATGCCATTTGATATTGACCTGTAATTCTGTTTCTCCAGTTTTGACTTCTATTCTAAATAGATTTTAACTTCTGGGGCACCTGGGTGGCTCATTTGGTTGAGTGTCCAACTTCGGCTTCAGTCATGATCTCACAGTTCGTAGGTTCAAGTTTCATGTCAGGCTCTGTACTGACAGCAGGGAGTCTGGAGCCTGCTTCAAAATTCTGTGTCTCCCTCTCTCTCTGCCCCTCCCCTGCTTGTTTGCATGTGCTCTCTTTCTGTCTCTCTCACAAAAATGAATAAACATTTAATAATTTAAATAGACTTTAACTTCTCTATCTTTAATTGGGTCCCTAACAGGCATCTTTAACTCATGGCAAAAACATAATTCTTGTTGGTTTCATCTACAAATCTACTCCCACCAAATCTTCCTTATGACCACATGTGAGGATTACTCTTCAGTTAATTATTCAACCCAGAAACCTAGATGTCATTCTTGTTTTCTCTCTGTTACCCATTAAAAATCTCTCTTATGTTTACTTTCAAAATTAATCTTAAGTTGGATGATACCTTATCCACTTCACTACTGTAATCCTGATTTAAACAGTTTTTTACTACCCTGGACTTCAGGAATAGTTTCTTCATCGTTATTACCAAGCCCTCCTGTCGTCCATTGCCACAGAGAAGCCAGCACTTATAAACCTCTGGAACATATAAAACACTGTAAGGGTTAGAGCCCTGAAAACCTGGGTTTGCATGACAAGAAGTGGGGGAAGTACATGGAAGGTAAGAAGGGCAGGAAAATGCAGCTTGTTAAAGATGCGGTCCTTTTACTTTAGGTTAAAATCTTAAATCTCTGCAGTGTCCTATTATGCCTTTCATTATCTTACTCTTATCAAAAACTCCTCTCTCTCGGGGAGCCTGGGTGGCTTAGTCGGTTGAGCGTCCGACTTTCGCTTAGGTCATGATCTCGCAGTTCGTGGGTTCGAGCCCCGCGTCGGGCTCTGTGCTGACTGCCAGTTTAGAGCCTGGAGCCTGTTTCAGAGTCTGTGACTCCCTCTCTCTCTGACCCTCCCCTGCTCACGCTGTCTCTCTCTCTCTCCTAGAAATAAAAAAACATTTAAAAAACAAAACAAAACAAACAAACAAACAAACAAAAAACTCCTCTCTCTCTTAGAACCATGAATACCGAAAGGCAGAGAACTTGGACTGTCTTGATTCCAGCTCTCTGACTGGGGCATTCAGTGCCCGAGCATGTTTCTTGGCTGACCCAATGATCGAATAACACCGGTGGTCCCACTTATTATCAGTTACTGTCTATTTATTATGCAATTAGGTAAAATGTTATTGTTTTAATATATTTTTACTAGATATTGAGGCTTAAGCAGTGCAGATTTAAACTGTGCAGGTTCAATTATACACAGATTTTTTTCAGTGAATACAGCACAGTACTTCAACTGTATTTTCTGTTTCTTATAAATAATAACATTTTCTTCTCTCTAGCATATTTTTTATCCATACACAGTATATAATACATAAGACTTACCAAAAAGTTGTTAATTGACTATATATGTTATCGGTAAGGGTTCTAGTCAACAGTAGGCTATTAATAATTAAGTTTGGGTAAGTCAAAAGTTATATGTTGATTTTTGACTATTCAGGGAATCAATGTCCCTAATCTCTGAATTCTTCAAGGGTCAAGTAATCTCAAGCACATTAAGAGGCAACATAATAAAGTCAGTCTCATTAACTTGTAAGTTTTAATTAGGATGTCTCTTTCCTTATTATTGAATTTTCAGAGTTCTTTTTATATTGTGGGTACAGGTTATTTTATCAGATATTTCAAAATTACATCATCTTTGTTCAAAATCAACTAATTAGGAGTATTTCTGGGAACTGAAGTATGTTCTATCGTATTTGTTAATCTATTTCTATTCTGTTTTTCTTGCTGTCTGTCTCTCTTCCTCTCTCTCTTTCAGCAGTACTTCCTTGTCTTGTTTAGTATAGATTTATAGTAAATCTTAAATTTAAGTAGTTTCAGTTCTCCAACTTTGTTCTTCTTTTTAATATTGTTTAGTTACTCTGTGTTTTGCCTTCAAACTTCAGAATCACTTTATCAATACCCACAAAGTAACTTGCTGGGATTTTCCCTTGCATTGCATTGAATTCACATATCAGTTTGGGAAGCATGGAATCTTAATAATAATACTGAGTTTTTCTATCCATGAACATGAATTATCTCTCTACTGAGATCTTTTAAAATTTTTCTTTAGGGCATCTGGGTGCCTTAGGTGGTTAAGTGATTTTGGCTTAGGTCATGATCTTACGGCTCATGAGATTGAGCCCCATGTCAAGCTCGCTCTCTCTCTCTCTCTCTCTCTCTCTGCCCTTCTCCTGCTCTCTTTCTCTATCTCAAAATAAATAAATAAATATTTTAAAAATTTTTATCAGGGGCGCCTGGGTGGCTTAGTCGGTTAAGCGTCCGACTTTCGCTTAGGTCATGATCTCGCGGTTCGTGGGTTCGAGCCCCGCGTCGGGCTCTGTGCTGACTGCCAGCTCGGAGCCTGGAGCCTGTTTCAGTCTGTGACTCCCTCTCTCTCTGGCCCTCCCCTGCTCATGCTGTCTCTCTCTCTCTCTCTCCTAGAAATAAATAAAACATTAAAAATTTAAAAAAAATTATCAAAGATTTGGTTTTTTCTTCGCATAGATCAATCACATTTTTTAAAAAAATTATACTTACTTTTTTCTGTTTTTCATTGTTTGTTTGCTTGGTTTGTTTTGTGTTATTTTGTGTCATTTGGTTTGGTGCTAGTGAAATGGTGTGTGTTTTCAATTTCAAATTCTAGTGCTTTACTGCTCGGATGCAAGAAAGCAATGCTTTTTGTGTATTAATCTGGTATCCTGAAAACTTGCTATAATGGCATATTAGTTTTATGAGATTTGTTGGTTGCTTTTGACTCTGGGATTTTCTACATAGATAATGTGACAAAGACCATTTTATTTTTTTCTTTCCAATCCATATACTGTGTGTTTTTTCTTATTGCATAAGAAAGGAAGTCCAATACGATGTTGAATAAGATTAGTCAGAATAGACATCGTTGCATTGTTTTCCTTAATAAGACAGCATCCTTTAACGTTTTTTTCCTTAGCAGGAAAATACTTAGTTGCTTACCACTAAGTGTGATATTAGCCATAGGATTTTTTAAAATGTTCTCTATCAAATCGTGGAAGTATTGCTCTATACTTAGTTTGTTGGGATTTTTTTTTCTTATCATAAATGGATATTAAGTTTTCTTAAATACTTTTCTGTGTTATGGACAGGATTGTATGATTTTTTTCTTATTTGGTCAGTTAGTATGATAAATTACATAATTAATTTTCAAAAGTTAAACCAGGCTTTCATCTCTGGAATTAATTCCACTTGGTCATGGGGTACAATTATTTTTACATATGTTAAGATTTTAATTTAATGATATTTTGTTGGGGACTTTTTCATTTATATTCATAGAAAGTATAAATCTCAATTTTTCCTTTATTCATAAATATAGTTATATGACTCGGTATGAGGGTAATATTGTCCTCCTAGTTAGGAAATGTTTCCTCTGCTTATATTGTCTGGAAGACACCGTAGAGAATCAGTACCTTTACTTCCTTAAGTATTTGGTAGAACTCACCAGTGAAACATTCTGGGTCTGGTGCTTTCTGTTAAGAAAAGTTAACTACTGTTTCAATTCCTTTAACAGAAACAAATCTATTCGGATTATCTGTTTCTCTTTGTGTGAGTTTTGGTAGATTATTCATCTTGAGTATCCTTTGCATTTCAACTAAGTTATCCAATATGTGGATATACAGTTGTTCATAATATTTCTTTACTATCTATTTAAAATTCAAGAAGTCAGTGGTGATGTCTTCCCTTTCATTTCTGATATTAAAAGTTTCTGTCATCTTGATTTCCTTTTCTCTTTTGTTTCTCATTTAAACTGGATGGGTATTTAGAAAAAGTATTCCTTTTTTTAAAGAACCAACTTTTGGTTTCATTGATTTTTTTTTGGTATCTTATTTTCAATTAAATTGATTTCTGCTCTGGTTTTTGCTATTTTTCTCTGCTTATTTATATTTATTTTTCTCTTTTTATTTTAGTTTCCCAAGTTAGGAATTTCTAGTACTGATTTTAGATCTTTGTTCTTTTCTAATATTTTTATTCAGTTGTATAAATTTTCTTTTAACCAGTGCTCAACACAATCTCACACATTTTGTCAAGTTGTAATTCCATTAGGGTAGAAGTCTACTGAGAACTTGCTACTCAATTAGTTATTTCTTGCTGCATGACAAATCACTCAAAACTTAGCAGTTTAAATAATTAAGATTAATTATCATAGAGCTTCTTAAGGTCGGGAATCTGGGAGTGGCTCAGTTAGATGACTCTGTTTCAGGATCTCTCAAAATATTCCAGTCTAGCTGTCAGTCTGGGATTCAGTCATCTCAAGGCTCAAGTGGGACTGCAGAGTCCTCTGCCAAGTTTACTCCTTTGTTTCGGTAGGTTTTGATTCCTCAGTGGATGTTGGTCTAAGGCTTCAGTTCCTTGCAATGTGGACAACTCCTTAATAATGCTCCCAAAATGGCAAGCTGTTTTCCGTCTAGCAAATTATTTAACAATCCATGAGCTAAGGTTTGAAGTTAGAAACCTCAGTCTTCAGAACTTACTCTCAGAAGAGGCATATCATTAATTTTGTCATATGCCATTAGTTACAGAGACCAATCCTGATCTAATGTAGAAGGATGTGGTTATAGTGATATAGTCATTGCTGTGGGCTACCTTGCAATGCAGAGGCCCAAGGAGTAGAGTAGTTTCAGATTCAAGAGGGTAGAATCTTAGGCAGACTCAGTGCCGTCAGTGCAGAGCCCAGCGTGGGGCTTGATCTCACCAACTGTGAGATCATGACCTGAGCCAAAATCAAGAGTCAGACACTTGACTGACTGAGCCACTCAGCTGCCCCTAAAGTTAAAAAATTTTAATTCCACGTACTTAAAAATACAGTCTTATATTAGTTTCAGGTGTACTCCTAAGGTATGATATTAAGATGTGGTTGGTAGATAATTAGCTTATGAGGTTGCAAACCTTACAAATGGTATCTGTGCCCTTATAAAAGAGACCTTAGGGAGCTCTCTTGCTTTCTTCCTGCCGTGTGAGGACCACGTGAGAATTCTACAGTCTGCAGCCTGAAGGAGGGCTGTCACCGGAAGCTGACCAAAGTAGCCCCTTGACATCAGACTTTAGCCCCCAGACCATGTGTGTTTGTTAACCATGCAGTCTATTTTAAAATATAAGAATGCAGAAGGAGGTCACCTGACAGCCCAGGGTCTGCTTGCGATTCTGACTCTCCTTTTCCCTGCTTCTCCTCCCCTTGTGCTCATTTGCTCTCTCGCTCTCTCTCTCTCTCTCTCTAAGTAAATAAATAAACTTTAAAAAAGAATGCAAGAGAAGAAGCTACTGATCCTCTGTAACCAGTGCCAATTAATATTGTGTGACGTAAAAGGTAGATTATGATCCTGAGTACAAGGTTGTTCAGCATCTATTGGCAGAGGGTGTGGTTGAGGCCTGGTCTGTTATGGGTAAAAGACCCATAGTGCACGGTGCAGGAGTTTTATTGGGATGACTGGATAGCGGTGTAAATTTAGTGCCATACACAACCCTGTTCATTAATTGGTAAGTGCAGTATAATTAAGTTAGGGGCACATGGTGGTGTAACTAGAAAGCAGGAAAGTAAAATATATGGTTTAAAGTAGGAGTTAATGAGTCCAAGTTACAATGGTTTTCACATCAGCTGTGCATGAATGTATTCCTAGAATAAACGTGATGTCTGAATGGGATATGATGGGAAGGGGTTTGCATGAAAATCTGCTCTTTTATTTGGGCATTCTTGGTAGCCTTTAGAATTATAGAAAAGCATTCTTATGCTTATTTTAAAATTATATGAAAAATCTTATGAGATACCTAGAAGTCAAGAATTCTTGCCTTAAAATTGAAACGTGTCAAATGCAATTATATTAATGTCCACAAATCCCTTTTTTTGGTGGGCTGTTAGAAAATAAGGCCTGCAAGACACACGTATGGATTATACAGCTTAGCTAGAGTCCACAGAGGATAGAGTACACACACACCTCCAAAAGCATCGGCTGTGTTCACTAACAGTATTAGCAATTCAAGCTGAGCAACAAGGTAGAGGAGATTGGTATTCTGTGATTGACTGAGCTAACACTTTCTTTTTAATTTGTATCTGGTGAAAAATCAAAGTCAGTTTGAGTTCATATGTGATGGGCTCCAATACTCGTTTACTGTGCAGGGCTCTTTAAGTTTGCTTGCTCATGTCCACACACTGGTGTGAAGAGACTTAGCTTCAATTCCATGGAATAATACGGTTATGATATATTGTTATCTCAACCTACTATTAAACTAAACCTGTATTTCAAAAACTAATCGTGCAACCATAAGGGAGTGACTGTTGACCTAAAGTACAGGGTCAAAAATGAGTGTTAAAGTGATGAGAAATAAGAGGCCAGAGCCATTAGAGAGTCTGTGAACAGCTGAAGATAGGTTATTGTCTCCACCAGCTCTGAGATCAAAACAAGGGGCGTAAGATTTGAATGGGTTGTTTGATTTATGGAGACATAACCTGTCACACCTGGAAATTTTAGTAGCAGCCCCTGTAACAATGTCGTGAGGGAAAAATGGTGTGTTTCTGTGGTGCTCTGGACAATGCAGGCTCTCTGAGAGTTTCAAAAAGCTATCACCCGGTCGATTCTTTTGGGATCACAGTACTGTAATGTTCAAATGACGCTGGAATTGTCAACAGCATGTACAGACAGGAGCCTTGGGCAAAAGTCCATGACTGCCAACCAGTGGTGACTGTGAGGATTTTGCTTTAGAAAATTACCTGAGTTTGCTTCTGGGTATCCTCCCTTTTTAGAGGCAATTGCCAGCCTATAATTGAACTTCAATTGAAAGTCTGTTGCAGAAGGACAAAAAAATATTTTAAGATCTGAAAAGCCCAATATGCCATGGGTTATGTTGTAACAACATTCTAAAAGGGAGAGAAATGCCTCCTCCAAATGGAAATGACATGTTCAGTGACGTGTGTCAGGGCATGACGAGAAGTACCCAACCCAACTGAACAGGAAGCTGTTGTACCTTTGAGCCCAACACTAGATACCCCCTGATTACTTAACTGATTCGAAGTCGAAGAAACCATTTTCTCTGACTTGCCAGATAATGGTCAACAAATGTCATGGTTTATAGATGTTAGCTCAAGGGTAGAGGGCTGAAATTCAAATTGTCAGGCAGCTGGGCAGGGACAGAAGAAGACAGAGACCTCAGTGGGCAGGACGGACAGTACGACAGTAGCAATCATCACATTGCAAGAGGTCAGTAAGGACATATCGCACAGACACCATCCTCCACTGTTTGTAGCTGAAGGTCCAGAACTGGTCTGGGCAGATTTAAGAAGGGTTACATTTAGAGTAATCTATGTTTGTGATGCACTTTGATGCAGCTGGATGAACATTTGCGATAATTCTAACATCACCCTGTCTTTTGGTTTCCATTTGACAGGTTTTATTCATTACAGACGGCACGGCACATTTTTAGGTGATCAATGGGAACTATTAATACACACGAAGGCACTTGTTCAGCAGAGATACACACAAAGGCACTTGTTCAAAAGACCACTAATAAGTGATCTTTTAAGAAAGATCTACAAGTATTACACTTCTAAGTATCTCTTGCTTTCACAGCTTGTTTTAGTGTTATGTGTCCTCACGCTCACAGATCATGTTTTGTGGATGGAGGGCAATGGTTCAGCGAAGCGTATGTGGTAAACTGGAGCCCACCCATATCATTCACTGGGTGAGTTGGAGCGCTGTGACTCCTTTCAGTCATCCAGCACTCTGATTGCACCTGCTGCTTCAGCAGTCCCCGCCTTCAGGCTGTGTCACGTCTGCTCCTGAAGCTTGTGACCTCCTAATAACAAGCATCTGCATAAATGAAGACACTGTATAGACACTTACATTTTTTTTAAATTGGAGTGAAATTCATATAACATAAAATTAGCTATTTAAAAGTAAATTCTTTAGTGCCATTCAATATGTTTATAGTGAGCAACCACCACTTGTAATTAGGTAAAAAGCATTGTTAACACCTCATAAGGAAAGCCCATATCATTAAACCACGATTCCCCAATCTGTCTTGCCGTCCTCAGCTCCTGGCAACCACCAGTCTGCTTTCAGTCTCTGTTGGTTCAGTTCTTCTGGATATTTCCTATAAACGGGATCATGCACCATGTAACCTCTTGTGTCTGGCTTCTTTTACTTACTGTCATGTGCTTGAGGTTCCTCTCCCATCTGGTCCTGAATTGCACTTGATGATTGGGAAGAAAACACTGAATTCATGCCCTCAGGAGTTTGCAGTTTAATATCTGTAGACAGTCAAGAATGATAAGTACAACTTATAAAAAGTTAAATCTATAATATGATAGAAGGTGATGATTGATAGGGGAAAATGCAAGAGCAGTAAGAGGTATTTTGAGAGATGGAGTGGTTGGTTGCAGTAGGGATGATTGTGATAATTATTAGCTGGCCAAGTCAGGACTTAAAGAATGGAGAATTATATCAAAAAAGAGAAAGAGGTGATGCCATTATTTAAGTAAGGGGGGTTTGGGTGGGGGAGAGGGGACATTCCATGCAGAATAATTAAGTTGATGAAATGCTTTGTAACTGTACCTAATGTAGTCAAGAAGTAGCAGAGGCTCGAGTGGCTGTATTTCAGAGAGCGGGTGACAGCGGTGAGTCAGAAGCCTAACTGTGGGGAGTCGGCACGGATCATATGCACAGGGGCCGTGCGGACGTATGTAAGGGGCCTTGTCTCTTTCTCACTCTGGTTGAAATGAGGACTCATGGTGGGATTCTGATGTGATTAAACTTAGGCTTTAAGTATATAATTGCTCTATTAAAGATACGTTGGGGTAATACAGTAGTTTTAATACTCTGTACGAGAGATGGTGATACTTAGACCTGCGGGCAGCAGGGGTGGTGAGGATTGCATGCATTTTCAAGGAGAGTTAATACAGTTCTCTGATGAATTGTACAAAGTAGGACAAGAATGAAAAATGAGCCTCTTTCAGGCTGAGCAACTGAGAAATGGAATTTATGAGGCACATTTGGCTGTCCAATCAGTGGAGATAAATTTGGGATGAGTGCTCTGGTCTCTTGGAAGGCTTGCGGTGGGAAACCTTTTTTTGCTCTAAACTATGAAAAATGAAAAGCAGAAAACTTAGGTGGGGGATCTGATACTGAGATTGATTGAGCTTATGACGCTCATTAGCGCACAAGGAAAATGCCTGCTGCGGCCATCCGTGATGCCAGCACAGGGCACAAGGAGATATGGGATCTTGTGGGTTACCAGTTCAGTTTTCTTCTTGGGGGATGATTTCTCAGAGTTGCACGAGGGGAGAGGGTTGGGGGACCAAGGGAACAAAAGCCAGTAGACAAAGGCAGGTCCTGGCACTCTGTCCTAGAAAAGGATATGGTGAATTAATGTCCTTGGGCAAACTTCAGCGTTTCTTATGTTGTTGTAATAAAGTTTTATTGTCACACAGTCATGGATTTGTTTACAATGTGTCTCGGGCTGCTTTAGTGATGTAATGGCAGAGTTGAATGGGTTGCAGCAGAGACCAATGATGTGCAAAGCCTGAAATATTTATTATATTGCCTTTTGCCAAAAACTCTTGCTGACTCCTGCCTTTCACTATGTTTGAGGGATAAAACATAATCAGTTCATTGTCCTGACTAGATGCTGTAGTGTAGTGTAGCTTCTATTTTCATATTTTTCTCCTTTATATCTAGACTTAGTGTCTCATGAGCCCTTGCCAAACAAATCTGAGTTACAACTGCAGTTTAAGTAAGAAACCAGGACCAATGAAACTTGTACAAACAGTGGTTGTAACCAAGCTCATAGGTCGTGAGGCTCTGTGAATAACTAATAATAGTTTGTTGAAAGAAATAGTCCATGTCAATCCATGTCATCCAGTCTCATGGATGGATGTGATAAGGTCCCCATACAAAAGCTATTATTTAAACAAAGTTGGTATAAATATAAAGTAATATTTTTTGGTGATTTGTTTCCCTTCCCTTTATTTCCAGACATGAAGAAAAAATTTAAATATGAGACCTGCCTGGTAGGTTCATGTCTGTGAAAGCAATGTTTAAACAAATGAAAGAATGATATATTAGGGTCATATATAACAATTCCTTTATTACTCTTANAAAAAAAAAAAAAAAAAAAAAAAAAAAAAAAAAAAAAAATTCCAGATCTCAGACCACAGGTGAGCACCCTGAAAACACATTAAAGTCTCAAATATACTGTAGAAAATGTTAGTCAAAGGCAAAGAAAAATTTTTATTTCTGCATTCTAGAATTTCAAATGTCTGTACACAGAAGATATTGGCCAGCTGTTCTCCATCTCCATAGAGAGGAGAGCAGTAGAAGTAGGCTTAACTAATAGCAATAAAGTTAGCAGTAAGGAGATTCTACTAACAGCAAGCAAGAGAGAAAACATTACACGGCATATTAAGAAATCTTCTCTGGAGGATCCTTTAGACATGGATGGATTCTCGTGTGTCTGGAATGGTGAGCACGTGGCCCAGGAGAAAGAGAGATGACTGGATGTATCTTCCTGTCCTTAAAGTTCTATAGGTGACTTTAAAATTCACAATATATTTTTCAACACTTGCAACATATGGAAGCTAATTCATATAAGACATTTCATAAATCATTAATTTTAGTTTAGTATCAAAAGCTACTTTCTGCTCCTGTGCAATGACTGAGAAATTGAAAATATTTTAAAGACACATTAGCAGATGGCTCCAAAAATTAGTTTTCTATGTTTTCAATGAAAGAAGTAAAAAACAAAAAACAAAAAAACCTGGCAAATAGTTATTGAAGCTAGCTTTCATGTTCACAGTCATTTGAGAAAGTGGGATCAAATGTTTTTAGGTCCCATTTCAAATTTTAAAAATATTTGGAAGTAAAATAAAATAAGTAATTTCCACTTCCATTACATATTTTGGGGAAAATATAAAAGTATATTTTGGGGAAAATATAAAAGTATTTGATTACTTGTGGAGTATAATTTTATACATTTTATACATAAATAGACTATTTGGGTGAGCTGTTTAAATAGGGCCCCAAACAAAACAGATTTAATATGCCATCAAAGTAGAAGTTAAAGGAAACACTTTTAAAAATAAATGGCAAATATTTTGAATTAAGGAGGAAAAGGTAAAAAAAAAAGGGAAGAGAAACATTTGATTGGGATTATTTACCTTGTTTTTAATGCATTTCTGTCAGAGGGGCTTTACACTTGCAGCAGGTAAACAAGTTTGGACTGGATTAGACACATCAGATTTTAAGATTTGGTTCTAACACAGAAAAGATTTATGATTTGTGGAAGATATCTAACTCTTCTGAGTCTCTCAAGTTTCATAATTTTATTATACAAATTTTAAATAGTTAATAAATACAAAGCATTTAGGATAGTTTTGATCATATGGAAAACATTCAGTGAATATGGGCTGTTGAGAGTATGCGTAGAAGCAATACTAATTAGTTGGTGTGGTATGCCGGTGGCAGTTACCATACTGTATCATTGTATGATATTATAATACTGAGATATGTGGTTTTATTATATGTAGTAAGTTACCACTTTTTAAGCTACATAATATAGTGAAGTAGTACACCAAATATAACATAGTACATATAAGGACCAATAGAATATCGGTCAATGATGAATGAAATTATGGATCATACGTGACTATACGATAGTGTTAACAACAGGACTTTCCAGGATGTGACAACATCTGTTATACTGATACAAATTCCTTTGTTTATTTATTTGTTTTTGAGAGAGACAGAGAGAGAGTAAGTGCATTCACATGCACAAGAGAGGGGCAGAGAGAGAGAGAGAGAGAGAATGCCAAGCAGCATAGAGCTGGATGCAGGGCTCAAACTCACAAATTGTGAGATCATGACCTGAGCTAAAATCAAGAGCCAGACTCAACAGACTGAGACACTCAGGTGCCCCCTTTTAATGCAAATCTTGTTGTAACATTGTTCTAAACATTATTCTAACATTCTTTCAATTCATCCACAAAGTCTAAAATAAAATAAAGCAGGGGCTTCTGGGTGGCTCACTCGGTTAAGCGTCCGATTTTCGCTCAGGTCATAATCTCACAGTTTGTGAGTTTGAGCCCATGTCGGGTTCTGTGCTGACAGCTCAGAGCCTGGAGCCTGCTTTGGATTCTCTGTCTCTTCTCTCTCTCTGCCCCCTCCTCCACTCACACTCTGTTTCTCTCTCAAAAATAAATAAAGATTTCAAAAGATGAAAGTTAAAAAAAAGAAAAAATAAAATAAAGCAAAAGATGACTTAAAATAATTTAAAAAGATGACTATAAAATATTATCCAGAACATACACTGAAAAAAGTCACAAATTAAAAAATAAATGTCATTTATAGAAAAACTTTTATGTAATTGGAACAATGTACCTAGTGGTTATTAGAGCCAAAATTTAAACCAAGGTCTTATAAGTTCATAATGGATATTATTAACTACTGAGCTATAATATAGACTCCTGCCTACATGTCCAGAGAGAGGAATTGCTTAAATCATTTTAAAGCATTATCAATCCCAGAACAATAGAACACTGTATTCACAAGAAGATAAGCAAATTATTATATTTATATTAATGGTAATTGACTTACCTTGTACATGCCTTTATTTTATGATACATTAAATGACCCTATTTTCATAAAGTAGAAAATATTATTTAAATATAAAAGTTATGGCTTCAGAAAACTAAAGCCAAAAGAAAATCATGTAGCTAGATTACTGATGAAAAGAATATGACTTTGGAACCATCTGTCACCATGACAGGGTCATCACAGTTTTCTTCAAAAATAATACCATGTAAATTTGCCACAGGAATAGCTATATTTGCAATAGTGATAGATACATACCTTGTGGAGATAGTATTGTGTTCTGGTATCAGTCTCAGATGCTCGTGTATCTTTATCCATTTTTAACCCCTGAGAACTGTTCAGTATAACCTCCAATGTAATACCCACAGCAGCAATTTATTAAGTGTAGGAAAAACAAATTTGATAAATGCTGTAACTTGATTCTAGATTATTTTTAGATTGTTTCTTCCTTTTCTCCCCCTTCAAGGATAGCTCTAAGTTAAGGACTCACCCTGAAAGTCATTATGATTTCAGTTTGCAGTTATCTTTCCAATTGCACTGCAGAAAGCTATGCAGTATTTTCCTTCCTATATTGTGAGATTTTCTCCACATTATTTTAAATCTGCATAGCTGAACAATGGGCATTTTTCTAGTATATAATATCTGACATTCTACCTTGGTTGTGGCTTATGTCTTATCCAGTTTTCTTATTCCATCCAATTTCTCAAATCGATTTTCATTTCATTCCAAGCTCTTTGACAATTTTGATTATAATTATAATTTAGTTAACAACAGCCTTAAATCTATTTTTAATATTTTATTTAAAAACCTATTTAAATATTTAATAACAAAAGGACATACTACGTATAATGCTGACAGGTCACCTGGTGTACTCCACTTGCACAATTTTGTCAAAAGTTCTATTGAGACTGCTGCTGTGAGAACGGTATTTATTTAAAAAAAAACAAAACAATAATTTGAGGGGCACCTGGGTGGATCATTTAGTTAAACATCTGACTTCAGCTCAGGTCATGATCTTGAGGTTCATGAGTTCAAGCCCCACATTGGAGTCTGTGCTGACAGCTCAGAACCTGGAGCCTGCTTCAAATTCTATGTGTGTCTCTCTCTCAGCCCCTCCACCTCTCACATTCTCTCCGTCTCTGTCTCTCTCAGAAATAAACATTTAAAATTTTTAAAAATGAATAATAATAATAATAATAATAGTTTGAGAAAAAATTTCTCACTTTTATCATGACCTTAAGATACATTTCTTCCTGAAAATATTCTAGGATCTAAATAGGATGGTCTTATCCATGCAGTCTGCATATTGCCATTTGAAAATCAAAGGAGGCAGTGTCAGAGCAAGCTTCTGTCTGAAATAAGTGCTTGATTTGTACATATTCTGAAAAAGCACATAGATGGAAGTGTCCATAGTTAAGCCAGTAAATTGGGAACACAGTGCCATTAGATTGCCATTAGATTGATCCACTTAGTACAGTATAATGATTAAAATAAAGAGTTTTGTCCCATGTACCTTACTGGATACTGTTGAGTCTATGGATCTGGGTACATGGGCTGTTAAAATCCTATAGTGACATACGGATGTTTTCTCATTCTCTGGATTCCCACCCTACAGCTGTGCACAGCTGGTTGGGACAGTGTCATTGTGAGACCTGAGGATGTTGGTGGGAAGTCCCTCAGCCCACAGAGCTGTGATGGCATCAGGAGCTGGATGGATCATGCATCTCCCCCTGCCTGCAGCAAGTCCTCTGGCCACTTTAGACCTGGCTCTGATGGGTTTCTGAGGGAGTGACATTCATATGCCCTTGGGCAAAAACACATCATCCTGTCTGAGGAACTTCAAGTCTGAATGCTTTAAAGGCGAAATCTAAGATCTTTTTAAAAAGTAGGGATTCAAAATTTTTCTTCTTCTCCAAACTATTAATATGAAAACTGAGACAACTTGCCTTTAATCTGTATTTCATGTAGCAACATGAAAGGCATTTTTAATCTTGACTTTATTAATTCTCTAGATATAAACATCTGATGGAAATGTGAACTTTTTAAGGCTTAATACAGAATACATTACTCAATTCTTCCCTTTCCTTCACATTGACTCCTACATACAATAACAAATAAAAAATATTCAGTGAAAGTACTGTATCCCTGGCTTCTCAAACTCAGCATTCATTCCTCATAATATGCTCTGGAGACCCAGTGATGCAATGTGAATGGATACAGGGGTTTTGCTTAACCTTCTGACACTCAAACATGTATCAGTTCAATCTTGAATACTCCCAGGAAATTTTGCTTATGAAATACAGTTATTATCTTTCATAGAAGAGGAACCACAAATAGATAAATATAGCTCAACCTCTTAATATGCAATTGGTGAGATATTTTAAATGAAAATTAAACAAAAGTCGTTATTGGTAATTTTCTATCTGTTTGCAGAAGGAGTAAAAAGATGCAGAGTACTCAGTTTTGGCCAGAAATAAGTATTCTCATTTATTATTGGTGGGAGTATAATTTATCAAAACCTTTTTAGAGACAATTCAGGAATAACAATCAAAACTACAAAATATATTACACTCCAGCAATTCTACCTCATGAGAATAATTGCAATAGCTCGTGTGTATTGTTCATTAAAGCCTTGCTTGTAATAAGAAAAAAAAAATGGAAAAATCTCAAATGGTCATGTTTAGGGGATTGGATAAAATAATTTATGCTACTCCCATGTAATAAACTATTGACATATATTAAAAAGAAAGACACGCTGTCTATATACTCTGCATAGAAAAATCACCAAGAAAATTATTGAGTATTACTATATTATAATCAAGATTAGTATGTGTTTTGCACACACACACTTTAATGGAAAATTCTATCCCCAGATATGCACAGCAAACATAGTGAGGTGCAGGTAGGAAGGTTTCCCTTACAATTTTATTTTTGTATTCTTTCTATTTTTGAATTCAGGTAATAGGCATCAATGTTATCATGTTGAAATACGTATATTTTAGGGGCCCTGAGTGGCTCGGTCAGTTAAGCCTTGGGTTCTGGACCTTGGCCTAGGTCATGATCTCATGATATTGACCTGACCCCTGCATCAGGTTCATGCTGGGCAAGGAGCCTGCTTAAGATTCTCTCTCTTCCTCTACCTCTGCCCCAGCCCTGGGTTCATTTGTGTACTCTGTTTTTCTAATAAATAAATAAAATAAATCAATAAACACATATATTTTTTAAAACAAAGTAATAAGGACATATCAGAGTATAACATTTAAATAATTTGAAGACTCTGAATCCTAAGAAAACTATGTTAAATATGTAGATTTTCAGTTAGCCATGACACGGCCCCTGTATTATTTAAGTCTATGATTTACTGATTAAAAAAAAAAAAAAAAAAACATGGTGAGCCAGGTTTCAACATAGGAACTGAGCTAGGTTTCAATCAGGTTTCAAACTGAGCTAGGAAGCAGAGAAGGAGAGAGAGAAGAAAGGCAGGGAGGAAGGAAGGAAATGGAAACATGGTCACATGGTTTGGCTAGATTTGAGTCTTGACTTTCTGAATCCAAAGTCAGTTTCTTCTTACCACAACTTAATCTAAAACATGTACCTCTTTAATAATATGAGGAGAAGAATATTACTTTGTATTTTAATTTTACAGTCTTGTGCAAGAGTTAATGGAAATAAGGGAGTAGTAGTTGTTGGTGCTTTCATAAACATATTCTCATATTGTTATGCTATCTAAACGGCCCAGAGAAGTAAGGTCAAGTAGGATATAAGGACCCATAAGTACTTAATAATATAAGTATTAGTGGAGGATATACCTAGATAGTTATAAAAATAATAAAGCCATTTTGAAGTTTTTCCTCAAAGGAGAAAAACAAAACTAAACAAAAAACAAAACCCTTGGATGCCCAAACTATGTTTTGTGACCCTAAGGGCTGTATTTTCACAGAAGCAGAACAAAAAAATTGAATGCTGGGAAGGTTTTATTGACAGATTTTGTATTAAGCAGACACCAAAAGATCTATCAAACATGAGGCTTAACTTCTCTAGAATTCTTTTTTTTTTTCCCTACTGGTATAAATCAATGTCAAATGTGAAAATACTTGTTAAAAGTATTCCTTTTGAAGTATGCATTTAATTGACATCACTGAAGATCTTTTCTGCTTCATTTATTCAAATAAAATCCATTCTAAAACCACATGTCCTATTTAAAAATTAGAAATAAAGTAGCCACAACTATTGAACATTTGTACTGACAATGCATTGTGCTTAGATCCAAGAGATAAAGTAGTATGTGACATGTTCTCAGATATCTAGAAGTTTAAAAGCTAAATGGGAAAGAGGACATTTTAAAAAGGATATTGCATATTAATGAAAAGAGAGATCTTTGTGAAAATTCTAGTCAGCAGTTGGATATGACTGGTACTCAGGTAATAATCTCCGCTATGAAAAGTATTAAGAATAAATTAAAATATGGAACCATGTGTCTGTAAAAACATTTCTAGGGCAAAAGAGTATATTCTGAAGAGCAGAAGATAGGTCAGCGGAACATACCAATTATACATTAAATAGTTGGTAAGAAGCCTATTATGTAGTTGATAAAAGGTTATAAACACAAGAAAAAGAGAAGTTAAAAAAGAAAATAAAAATAGAGAAGAGATTGTCTTAATAGTCATGAAAAATGGAGTAGTCAACAATGTCATTCTGATGAAAGATCATATAAAATTAATAAGAATAGGTTAGTTAGAAATATTCCTGTAGGCTCTCAGGTATGAAATTTATCCACTGTTTTTTTTTTTTTTTAATGTTTTATTTATTTCTGAAAGAGAGAGAGAGAGAGTGTGTGAGCAGGGGAGGGTCAGAGAGAGAGGGAGACACAGAATCTGAAGCAGGCTCCAGGCCCTGAGCTGGCTGTCAGCACAGACTCCGACTCATGACCTGAGCCGAAATCAGGCGCTTAACCAACTGAGCCACCCAGGCGCCCCTAAAATTATCCCACTGTTATTTTCAGTAACTTTACCTTCAAAGGCAAAAAGATAGGGGGTGAGCAGGACAGGAAGAAAGAGAAGAATTAGAAAGGGAGTAACTTTTATGAATGGTATAAATATGTGACAATTAAAATCATTACAAATGGCATGATTTTAAACTATGGAAGCAAGATCATTGTATCTACTTAGTAAGGATCTAAGAAATATCAAAATATATCCATATCTGAAGAAATGCACTAATTATAGATGACTCAGTTGATCTAGCAGAGATTGTCATCTATGAGATATTTCTGATTTTGAAGATTTCAGCCTAGTTTTTCCTTGTAAACATTGATTATTGCACAGAATTTGGAAGACAGAATATAAAACTTGGGTACACCCACACAGAGCCAGTACTGCCCAAACCTGGCATCTAAAAGAGCTAAAATAAATGACAAGAGTAAATGAAAAAATACTGGGAACAATAAGGGAAATTTTCTCTCTTGAATTTGGCACTGGGTGGAGGAAAGTATATTTACCCTGAGAATTTGTAACCATAAGTTAGTCCTCATGAAATTTTTGCTGCAAATTCGTATGACTAGCATGGCCCATTAAACCTCAGTAAAACATTCAGTATAATGTTTTTCCAGGTTGGGAATATTTCTGTGGAGAAATACAATTGTACTCTTTTCCTCAGATACAATTATGGAAAGAAAGCACCATGATTACAAAAACAACAACAACAACAACAACACAGAAATAAAATCTGCTTTAATTTTTTTTAAATATTGAAAATGTGAGAAGGAAGTTATAAAAATATAAATAAAGACCTACTATATATGAAAAAAAAAATCCATGTTCTACAAATGACGTATATCCCAGTGACACTGAAAATACAGTGACACTTTAACTACAGTTTAGATAGTATGGAAAATAAAACTTGTGGACTGGAAAATGAATCCAAACAAATTATCTACGTAGATTTAGTGTTGGCAAACGTTTTCTGTAGTCAGAAGGTACAAATTTCAAGATTTATGGGCCAGATATTGTTCTATTCCTTCTCTTCTTCTCCTCCTACATCTTCTTTTTCTTCCTATCTTCCTTCCTTCCTTCCTTCCTTCCTTCCTTCCCTCCTCTCTCCTTTCTCTCTTTCTTTCTCTCTCTCTTTCTTTCTCCCCCCTTCCTTTTCGTCCCCTCTGTCTCCTCCTCTTCCTCTTCCTTCTTTTTTCCCCTTTAAAAACCAATGTCTTATGTAGTGAGCCACACAAAATACATTGAAAAAGGCATGTATGTTCAGAGTTCCACAAAAAATAATAGTGGCAATGAGATAAAGTCGTTATTTGAAGAGATAGAGCTGAAATCATTCCAGAATTGCTTTAGACATGAATCCTCAGACTAAGCATATAAAATGTAACACACACAAAACAAAATACAATTAAATTTAGTAGTAGGTAGATCGTAATGAACCTAGAAAATATAAAACACAGAGTAGGATGTGAGAAAACAAGCAGAGAAGAGGGCACTTCACCTGGCAATTACTAAGAACTAACTTAAAAGAGAAGTAATAGAAATAATAAAAGCCAGATATAGTAAAGCAGAGCTTCTAATGTATGTCATGAAAACATCGTGCACGTCAGATATCTGTGACCATTAAAAAATGCAGTAAAGCATGCAACATAAGATAATTTTAGGGCAAAACAGACAAGGTAGGAATAAAGGAAATCCTGAAGGATACAACTCCAGAAGGAAACTCTCCTTAGATGGAAGATCTGACATGTGAACTAGGATAGGAAGGAAAAACATTAAGTAATAAGTCTTTGGATAATTCCAAATAGATATTGATATTTTAAAAAAGTAATGATGTCCACCAATAGACAGTAACATGTAATGTTTGGGGAACATGGCTTAAAAAGACTGCAAGTGAAAATACATAATTATATAAGGCTGATAAATATTTTTAAAATATTTCATTGCATTGTTTGACATTTATCATAGAGTGGCTTGAAATTAAAGATTTTAACAGTATAGATGAATTTAAGGTTTTTTTTTTACACGTTGACAAATTGAGAGCATTTAGAACATTTCTTTAATGTTTTTTTATTTTGAGAGAGACAGACAAAGCATAAGTGGGGCAGGGTCAGAGAGAGAGGGAGACACAGTGTGAGCAGGGGAGGGTCAGAGAGAGAGGGAGTCACAGACTGAAACAGGCTCCAGGCTCTGAGCTGGCAGTCAGCACAGAGCCCGATGCGGGGCTCGAACCCACGAACCATGAGATATTGACCTGAGCCAAAGTCAGACACTTAACCAACTGAGTCACCAAGGTGCTCCTGAAAATATTTAATACAAAAATTACTTTTATACTATCAAGTAAAAAATACGTTACATAATGTACATGTCAGTTTTATGAAAGAGATGATAATACAATACCATATATAGATATATCTCAATACTTAAATAATGGATATATGATAAAATAAATGGACATATAGTGTATTTTTAAATATGTAAATTATTAAAGTTGACCTACAGAGTCAATGTAATTCCAAATAAAATCCCTATACGTTTACCTTTTAAGACCTGGATATATGTTTTCTAATTTTTTTCCGTGGAGGAACAAAGAGGCAAGATCACTGAAAGCACCTTGTTGATGAAGATGATATAAAGGAAGTTCTCTGTAACAGATATCAGGATAATTTTTACATGTAAATATTTTACATGTAAAATATTTAAGCATGTTTGTAAATAAAGTAGATATACACTTTGACTAATGAATACCATTTAAACCTTGGAAATAACTCTAAACGTACATAGGGCAGAAATGGCATTGCATGTGAACAGGAAAAGGATGAATTGTTAAGTGCATGTTTCTGGGAATACCTGTCATCTGTGAGGAAAGAAAGTGAAAATGGATCATTCCTTCCCTCATCACATGACACCGTATCAATAAATGGTGTGTTAGATACTTACACGTAAACATTGAATGTTAAACCTTTTTGGAGAAAAAAAAGATATTAAACAAGATGTAAACAAGTGATAAAATTGGTAAATATCACATCAAATATTAGAATTCTGGTTATGAAAAGATTCTGTAAATTGAAAGGACATGATGCCAAATAGAAGAATACTGGCACCATAATGGTTCGAAAATTATTATGAATTGACATTTATTACATATGACAAACTTTAAGCCAGTAGCAGTTAGTTTTAAAAAGCTAAGCATATACAGGTATTTCAAGGAATAAAAAAAAAAAATTATGAGATCCTATGCTGAAGAAACCTACAAAAAGTTGTTTCATCCACATTAATAATCAACTAAAACAAAAATAAAAAGATACAACTTTGTAGCCACTGGATTTACACAAATTAAGTTTAACAGTACGAAGCACTGGAAAACGTGAATAAATAATAGTTATTTACACTTTACAAAATGATCTGGTGTTACGTGGTACGCTGGGTGCTTCTTACCTCTCCTATGTGTTAAGTCCACCCTGAAGATATAAGCAGGATCTGTTCCGGAATTTGGTTCAGATGTTGAGACAGGTGATGTCACAGACAGAGGATACAGAAAGTTTTGTTTCTCATTGAATGAGGAGTTTTGGAGAGCAAGACACCCTTTCCATGCCGGTCTGACAGTGACCTAATGGAGCAAGGAAAGAGACTGACTTGGGAATTGGGGGTGATTTGGACGTGGCATCAGAGTGAGGGTTTGACAGCCCCACCGGAGCCCAAAGAAGAAGCATCTGAGCTTCCTTATCAGCTTTCCCAGATGTGGAGCAAAAGGGGAAAGGAGAGGGAGAGGCTTACAAGCTGTCAGCAGTCAAACAACAAAAATGGCGTCAGACTTTATATTACACTGCTTTCTAATCATTCCCCTCCCCAGCTTTTCCCCCAGAGAAGTTCTTGCAGACATACTCCTGCATAAATGCGTAAGAATGTTAATAGTAATAATACTCCTGTTGCTTACGTGTGTGCTGGAAATTAGAAGATACAATAATAGTATATGGGGTGCCTGGGTGGCTCAGTCGGTTGAGAGTCTGACTCTTGATTTTGTCTCAGGTCATAATTTCACAGTTGTGGGATTGAGCCCCATGATGGGCTCCTCACTGAATGTGGAGCCTGCTTGGGATTCTCACTGTCCCTCGCTTTCTGCCTCTTCCATTTGTGCTCTCTTTGTCTCTCTCTCTCTCTCTCTCTCTCTCTCTCAGAAATAAATATTAAAAAAAGATGTGGTAATAGTATAGACAAATAAATAGTATAATCACAAAATAGAACAACATACAGCAGAGTATATTGTATAATAGTATACAATCTGTACACAATAGTATACAGAGTATATTATAACACAGTATAATAGACACAGTTATAACTAACCCCCAAGATATAATATTAAGTGGTTAAAAATCCCAAGACTCATCTATGGAAGTTTCAAATATGGTAGATATAAAGTGCTCCACATGCACATACACAGTTTGGGGGAAATATATGTAGGTGTTAAGATATAAAGAAAATCAAGGTCAAGCACTGTAGTTAATTCTAATGGTGGGAGAGAAGGTTATCATATAAGAGAAGGTTAAAAGGAGGTTGTTTAAAGACTTGCTATCCAAAGAGTGATCCTTCGAGTTACAACATCAGCTTCATCTATAGAATCGCTAGGAGCATTTCAGGGTCGGTCCCAGACTACTGACTCAGGATCTGTATTTGAAAAATCTCCCTATACACACTGAAGTCTGAAAAGCAGAAGCATTAAGGTACTAATTTAGACATTTTTCTTAATCTGGACATTGTGTTACTGTTCATTTTTATGATTACGTTAAAGTGTTTGTGCACCTTTTTTTTTTCCCTTGAAATCACATACCTGTTAGTTTCCAATTTTCAGGTTTATAAACAATGACACCGGGCTTAATAATTCCCTTATATCCATCAAGGCACATGTGGGACAGTTTTCACACTGTGGAATATTTCCGTTATTTCAAAATTACTTTAAATTCTGGTAATGAAGTTTTATACACTGAAGATTTTACTGGAATTTATGCCTTTTACTGCTGGCATTAATGTATGTATTTCTTTGCAAATGATTAAATCATATTTATGCACTTAATGTTTTCCTACCCAGGCATTTCTAGTATCTTTTACCTTAGAATTTTTCCACTTTTCATTAAAATATAATGCATAGATTAAAATGACATAAAAATCATCTAAGAAGTTTTAATAAATTACCCATTTTGATATCACTGTTACCTTGAAACAAGGAAATTCTATACCCTTATAGAATTTCATTATTCATAGTAAACTTCATTAT